>NC_058133.1:30370011-30402511 GCF_016433145.1 Gracilinanus agilis | reverse complement strand
AAGCCACGTGTCAGTCCTCCCAAAGTCTTCTCTTCTCTTGGCTAAACATCCCTAGTTCCTTCAATGGATTCTTTCAGGGCATGGTCTCTAAAACCATCCCCATGAGGTAGCTGGGTGGCTCAGAGGACGGAGAGAGCCAGGCCTGGAGATGGGAGATCCTGGGTTCCAATCTAGCACTTCCTAGCTGTGTGACCCTAGACCAGTCACTTAACCCCATTGCCCAGCCCTTACCACGCTCCTGCCTTGGAACTGATAGTATTAATTTTAAGACAGAAGGCAAGAATTTTTTAAAAATAATCTCCATCCTGTCTGCCTCCCTCTGGCCACTCTCCAGCTTCTGGATGCCCTTCTGGCAAGAAGGTAGCTAGAACTAAACTCCGTCCTGCCGCCCGCATCCCTCCCTCTCCTTCTGCCATCTTGTGTCTCCGCTGCCAGGGCTGACTTCCGAAGCCCATCTTCTTGGCGCTGGGCCTGGCCCGCCTCCCCCCAGCTGGCAGCGAGCCCTGCCTGGCCCCGCAAAGGATCCCATTTTTCAGAATCTCAGCTCAAGATGAATTTCTTGCTCAGCACCTCTGGTAAAGAAGATTTATGGCTGCCCTCAAACTCTTTTTATCCTCCTTCCCAGACACCGTGATGGATTCGATCCTGATAAATCACGAGCGATGGTCCCGGCAACAAAGGCTGGCAGGAGATGTTAGTGTGGGGAGAGGAAAGTAAAGGAACTGAGCCTCGGGAATGGTTCCCTGTGAGAGAAACATCTAGAGGGAAAGAAGGAAGGAGGGGCAGAGACAGACAGAGACAGAGAGACAGAGAGACAGACAGAAAAGGAGGGGGAGAGAAAGTCAGAGCGACAACAGAGAAAGGAGGAGAGAAGAGTGAAGTGAGAGAAAGAAAAAAGGGGAGAGAAAAGAGAGAAGGAAAAACAGACAGAGAAGAGGAGGGACTTGGGCATATTGATTGTATGGCACGGCGGGAAGAGGGTCATGTTTGGAGTCATGAAATCTGTGTTCAGATCCCACCTCTGTTCTTTACTACCTGTGGGACCATGAATAACTCCTTTTGGGCCTCAGTCTCCTTATCTGTAAAATAGAAGGACCAGACTAGATAGCCTCATATGGACCCTTCAGGCTGTCAGTCTGATCCTCTCCCCATCTTCTTTTTTTAAACCTTTTCCTTCCATCTTGAAACCAATTTACTGTGTATTGGTTCTAAGGCAGAAGAGTGGTAAGGGCTACGCAATGGGGGTCAAGTGACTTGCCCAGAGTCACGCAGCTGGGAAGTGTCTGAGGCCAGATTTGAACCCAGGACCTCCTATCTATAAGCCTGACTCTCAATCTACTGAGTCACCTGGCTGTCCCTCCACTAAAGAGTTTTAAAGTCTATATAGTATTTTCCCAAAAGTAATGCTGTGAGAAAGTTATTATAGGCAATATTATCCACATTTTATAGAGGAGGAAACTAAGGTTGAGGCAGGAAGTGATTTGATCTGACTTATCTCTGACCTCAGCATCTTGATATAAGCTGCGCTCCATTCCAAGAATCATTAATGTCCTTCTTTCCTCTTCCTTTAAAGTTCAGTGGAGTCATCACCTTCTCCAAGAAGCCTTCCCTGATTCCCTCTGTGCCCCTCCAAGGTAATTTGTCGATCTTTACACTTTCCAAATTCATTTTGAGCCTCACTTCTGCCTTCAGAATTCCTTCTCTTATCTCATCTTCATTTACATGGAAAAAGAGGCAAGAACTGTGCCAAGATGAAATGAGGTTGTAGCATGGATAACATTGAATTCAGAGTCAGGAAGACCCAGATTCTAGAGCTACCTCATGCAGTGGACAAGCCTTAATCTCTACTTATTTTCCCCAGCTGTAAAGTAGGGATGATAATAGTATCTACCCCATGGAGTTGTTGAGAGGATCAGATGAGATAATATGTGTAAAGAACTTTGCAAACCTCAAAGGGCTATAGAAATAGAAGTTATCATCAAGTCACTGGCCTCCTCTTCTTCCTTCTCCTTCTCCTTCTCATCATCATCACCACCATCTCCTGTTCAACTTCATCATCTTCAACACCATCCTTCTCTTCATCTTTGTGACTATGATCCCCTCCACCAGCACCACCATCATCCTGTTCAGCAGCAGCAGCTCTACTACCACCATCTTCATCCCCTTCATTCTCTTCATCATCACTATCCTCCTCATCATCTTCATCACCACTATCAATATCATCACTACCTTCACCATCATCATCCTTTTTCATCAACATCATCGTCTTCATCACCATCATCACCGCCATCATCATTACCTTCATCATCACCATCCTCACCAACATCATCCTCCTTTTCATCATCACCATCATCATCACCATCACCCTCCTTTTCATCAACATTATCACCTTCATCACCATCAGCATCACCTTCATCACCACCATCAGCATCACCAGCATCACTGTCCTTTTCATCATCACCATCATCATCATCATCACCCTCCTTTTCATCAACATTATCACCTTCATCACCATCATCACCATCAGCATCACCAGCATCACCAGCATCATTATCCTTTTCATCATCACCATCATCATCATCATCACCCTCCTTTTCATCACCTTCATCACCTTCATCACCATCATCACCATCAGCATCACCAGTTTTCATCACCATCATCGCCACCTTCACCACCATTGCTCTTATCATCTCTATGTCTCTAGCACAAAGCTGAGGGCCAGTCCTTCACCCAGAAGGCTCTTAGTAAAGATCTGTTGGATTTCAATAAATAATTCTCCTCCATTCATCCTCTACTTCAGTTCTGTACTTTGCCATCTCCAGCTTTTGCTCAGGCCATTTCCTCCCCCTTTCATTTTCCTTTCTAAATTCAACCTGTCCTTCAAGGTCCAATATGCCCTTTCCACGAAGCCTTTTCTGATGAACGTCAAGGAGAATGGCGACGGCTTCCTTGGAATTCCAATGACAAGGCAAGTACAGGAAGTGGACATTTAGCCAATCCTGCGTCTTTAGTTTTTGTTATCTGTGTCTTCAGAAAAATTAACTCTAGGACTGTGAGACCTCTTGCCTTCACATCAGTTAATAGGAGTTGCCTCACTCCAATTTTACAGAGAGAAAAACTCTGTGTGGCTCAGGGCTGAAAGACTTGCCCAAGATTAAAACAGCAAACAAATATCAGAGACAAGACTTGAACTCAGATCTTCTAACTCCAGGACCATTTCTGCTGCCTCATTCTTGAATGACTCACCATCTCCTCAGCTGCTGTCAGCCCTACTCTAAGTCATCCCATTTGCTAAATCTTTTTGCCTATATCCCTGCCCCCCTCTAAACAAGCGCCTGACCCCACCATCACCACCATCCTTACCCTTATTCCAAACTTGTCCTTTTTGTTCTGACAGGGTCAGTCGTCCAGTGGTTAGAGTTGGGAGCTACTTGGCCACAACCTGATCTCTCCTTCCTTTGGGGCACTCCTAGTTCTTTCCTGAAGGCCTCTGATCTCTGTTTCTTTTGGGCTGGGAATAGTAGCTTCCCAACATGGTGAAGAGGGAGCTGGTGGGGCCTCTCCACAAAGCCTGGTTGTTCTTATGGGTCTCCATTTTCACAAAATGGGCCCCAGTAGGGAGAGAAGATTGTACCCACCCCGACTCCTCAGCCAGGACAGTCTCAGAGCTGGAATCCTGGCCTGAGCCTCAGTGATCATAGGATGCAGAATTAGTATCTGACCATCTAGATCAGTGATTCCCAAAGTGGGCGCCACCGCCCCCTGGTGGGTGCTGCAGCGATCCAGGAAGCGGTGATGGCCACAGGTGCATTTATCTTTCCTATTAATGGCTATTAAAATTTTTAAAAATTAATTTCTAGGGGGCTAAGTAATATTTTTTCTGGAAAGGGGGTGGTAGGCCAAAAAAGTTTGGGAACCCCTGCTCTAGACTAAACCCCCCATTTTACAGAGGAAAACAGTGAGGCCGAGGGCAGCAAAAGGATTCACCCACAGTCACACAAGGACTAAGTGGCAAGGCCGGGTTTAGAGCCAAATGACGCCATAACTGGCTCCCCCCACGTCCCCCCATCTCTGCTGGTGGCAAAGGCCTGGAGATGAACCATCTCGGCCCAGGGTGGTTATGGCAAGCCGGGCTGGGTGTGGTTGGAAGTCTGCGCCTGGGGGGTGAGCTGTGGCCTGTTGTGAGTGTTGGCCCAGGCGGGGAGGCCACGTCTCTGCCCCCAGCTCCCTGGAAACAGTCTTTGCAGCCAAGCAGTCTGGTTAGTGGCGGCCCAGATTCTGCCAGAGCCGCAGGCTCCTGCTGGGATCGCACGGCATCTTCCAGAAACACAGCCACCCTCACCCCGAGGCGGCTTTGCAGGGAATCCCTTCGGCCATGTCAGAATCACAGAAGGCCTGGACAGGAGGGAGTTTAAGGACTTTGGACTCATCCTGCTTAGCTCTAGAGCACAGTGCTGGGAGGAATGAGGGGCATTTTCAGGGAGGCACATTTACAGCCTGGTGGGGGGGGAATTTTTCCGACAATAAGAGTTGTTCTAAAGAGAAGGTAGTGAGCTCCCCATCACTGGAGATCCATTATAGAAGGCTGGATGGTCCCTCATCAGGGATGCTTAGGGAAGAAACCCGACCCTTACCCTGCTCAGGTAAGAGCTGGGCTCGATGGTTTCTAAGAACCTTTCCAACTCCGTGAGCCCAGAATATTGAAGGGTCTACGAGGAAAGGGATCTGGAGGATACACGGTCCAATTGCTTCATTTTACAGAACAGACAGATCCGCAGAGAGCGAGGAACTTTCAGCAGGTCACAGCTCTGGCTTACTCTGAAGGGAAATATTTGTTATCATCCTTGCATTTCCAGTTGGCTTCCTTTCTCCCCATAGACCCCTGCAAAGGGCCTCCCTCCTGCAAGACTATTGATCATTATTTTGCATAACTCCGGGCCACGCAGTGACGATTGGCTAAAGGAGGAAGGCTAGTCAGCCAGAAGACCAGACTCTGGTCTGTTAGCTCGGATCGGACCGAGGAGCCTACATTTAGAGTGGGAAGGAATCTTAGAGGCCATATAGACCAGACTTCAGTTTTCAGAGCCTGGATGATTTGTCCACTGTCACAAAATGACAGAGGCGCAAAGGCCCCAACTATTGGGACAAGAACTCACTATTCCGACAAAAACTGCTGGGAAAATTGGAGAACAGTATGGGAGAGACTAGTTTAGATCAACATCTCACACCCTGTACCAAGATAAAGGCGAAATGGGTAAATGGCTTAAATATAAAAAGGGTACAATCATAAATAAATTCGGTGAACATAGTCAGATCCATGGGAAAGAAATTTAAGACCAAGCAAGAGAGAGAGAATATTGCAAAATGTGAAATGAATGACTTTGATTATATCAAATTAAAAAGGTTTTGTACAAACAAAACCAATGCAACCAAAATTAGAAGGAAAGCAACAAACTGGGAGAACATTTTTATAACAAAACACAAAGTGACAGAGATGGGGTCTGAACTCATGTTTTCAGAAACCAACGTCAGCCCAACGTACCACACTCTCAAAGCAGCAAAATGGTGGAAGTCTCTGAGTCAGACAGGAAGAATGTTTCGAATCTGTCATAGGTGCCCCAAAGTAGAAGGGGCTGCCAGGGGGAGGGACTGAGATCTCCGTTACTGCAGGTCCACAAGAGAATAAGCCAAGGTAGAATTCTGCCATATATGGAATGGGCAAGGCTACTGTAGAGGTCCCGTTGAGCTCTCAGATTTGATTTTGGCCTTGTTGGTTACCCACCTCCCCCACTTTCTTCTCTCCTCTGATCCCCTGAAACGGTCCTTTACGGGCTGTCTATATTGGGTGCTTCCCAGTTATCCCTTGATCCTACTGGAGATGGACCACCTTCATGGACAGTAAATGGCATCAAGAGAGTCCTGACTTTGGAGGCATTCAGGCCCCAACTCTGCTTGGTAAGAGATGTGACCCAGGCAGGACATTCTATTCCCTTGAGCCTCAGTTTCCTAAGTTGTAAAATGGAGATTGTGATCCCCAAAGGACTATGAGGAAGGTACTCTGTGTTTCAAAGCACTAGAGGAAAGGGAAGGAGCCATCCACTCGCACCCTGATTCAGCATCACTGAGTATTCCATCACCAACAGATACCACAGTTTGTTCAGCCATTCCACAATTGAATATTTTCCAAATTTCCCTTCTGGACCACTGATTTGCTCAGTCCTCCTCTCCTGAAAACCCAGTCCACTGGCTCTATGGTTACTTCAGAAAGGAGAAATCTCTGGACCCCAAGACCTTTGTCCTTTCCCAGTTGTGACTAGGAGACTGCCTGCCCACAGAGGGCACTCGATCTTGCCCATCAGTCCTTAGGGTGGGTTCCCAGGGGATCATATTCACGGACAACAAAAAGGCTTTGAATGGCCCGTTGGCTAAGAAGGCTCTTGGGGCACTGACACAGGCCACAGTGGAGGCAGCTTGGCCAGCAATTCACTTTATTTCCTTCATGAGTTTACTTTTTATTGAGTATACGTTATGGGCCATCAGTCACAACATGAGGAACATGGAAATATTTAATGCATGAAAGCACTGGGATGACTATATCTGGCCACTTATTGGCTACAGGAGGGAGCAAGACAGAGAATCTGAAGGGCAAAACATCAGGAAACAATCGTCAAAAATGATTTCTAGCCCTTTGAGCCAGCCATACCACTACTGGGTTTATATCCCAAAGAGATAATAAGGAAAAAGACTTGTACAAAACCATTAATAGTTGCACTCTTTGTGGTGGCAAAAATTTGGAAAATATTCAATTGTGGAATGGCTGAACAAACTGTGGTATCTGTTGGTGATGGAATACTTTTGTGCTTAACGGAATAATGAACTGGAGGAATTCCATGTGAACTGGAAAGACCTCCAGGAAGTGATATGGAGTGAAAGGAGCAGAACCAGAAGAATGTTGTACACAGAGACTGATACATTGTGGTACAATTGAACAGAATGGACTTCTCTACTAGCAATAATGCAAGGATCCAGAGCAATGCTGAGGGACTTATAAGAAAGAAAACTATCCACATTCAGAGGAAGAACTGTTGGAGTAGAAACACAGAAGCATAACAACTGCCTGATCACATGGGTTGATGCACATATGATTTAGGAGGGGAGGGAAGGAACATGAATCATGTAACCATGGAAAAGTATTCTAAATTAATTAACTAATTAAACTTAATTTTAAAAGTTAAAAAATGATTTCTACATGTGATTGGAAAAATATCCAATTAAAAATAGATAATGGCTAAAATGTGAAAGGAAATAACTATGAAAGACTCAAGAGCTCTTGGCCAATCCTGCGATCGATTATGGCTCCAAAGCAATAACGAAGCACGTCGTCTTCCCGCCTCCTGGGAGAGAGAAGAGGGACTAGCCACGGAGAGGGAGATGTCCACTCTCGGGCATGGCCAATGGACGGAGCTCTGTGGCTCGCCAATATTTGGCGACAGGAGGGATGGCTTTTATTTTGGTGGGGGATGGAGGGTTTTCTTTGGTGTGCATTGAGAGGGAGAGGGAGAGTGATATGAAGAAGGGACTTTGGAGCCACAAGGTTCTGTGGAAATGAGAATGATTGTTAGTTATTATCCCTGTGGCACGTCTTCCTTCTTGGCACACCCGCCATATTCCCCACGTTGGATCCTATCTTCCAGCTGCATACGCTGGACCTTGAGCACAAAAGACTTTGCACAGAGTATGCAGGGAATGAGTTAATGAATAAGCACCTGCGGCTGTGTGCCCAGCATCATGCTGATGGCTGGGGATGCAGATATGAAGAGGAGACGCCTGTCTATCAAGAACTTGGATTCCAAATGAATCAATAAAATTCCCAATTAATTAATTAATTGCCTAAAAACCAATTAATTGATTAATTAAGGGGAGAAGAACTTGGATTCCAAAAAGGGAGACGATTGTAATGAGCATGAATAGAGATTATAGAATGGAATTCACAGAGAGGCAATATCAGGATTGAGCCCCTTGAGCAAGGAAGACGAAGGATCTAGTGGGAGGACTTGAGACACCCCCTCACCCACCCCCAGCCATAGTGGGATATAGAATGCTGGACCAGGAGTCAGGAAGGGCCAGGTTCAAATCTCAAGTCAGACTTACCAATTACTATGACTTGGAGTAAGACACTTCATTTCTCTCAGGCTCAGTTTACTCCTCTGTGAAATGGGGATGACAATACCTGAAGCATCCATGAGAGAATGTAAAGGAGCACATTCGTGTCAGCTCTAGTGATTCTCTAAAGCAGCCCTCTAATTTTGTCAACGAGGCGAGAAAAAGGGAAGGCATTTGTACAAGATCACCCGGGTTGTAAATAAGAGAAGAGGATTCCTACCCAGGGTTCTGCCCATTATCTCCTATTATCTAAAAACAGGGCAGTCAGATTCGTGGGGTTATGAGTTCCCCATCACTGGAGGTCCCCCAGCAGTTAATAACTACCCATGTTAAAAGCAGTTAATAGCCCCTCGTAAAGAAGGCTACTGAGGAGGTTCCTGCCCTGGGTGGCATCTTGGCCCAGGGGCCCTCTGAACATTCCTGGTGGCTCTTAAGGGTCTAAGATTCTTAGTCCTGGGAGGATAGAACAGAAAGGGCCCCCAAGCCAGGCCCCAGACATCTCTCCCTAGTGGGTGCTGCCAAGCCTGCCCTGGAGGAATTCCACTCGTGACTTCAGTCACGAATTCCAACTCTGCCCTGTCTTTGAGGGCCGAGGCTCACTTTCTGGAGTCTGGGATCTCCTGGGGTCCTAGAGGCTCGGTCAGGAAGGGAGGACTTGTCAAGCTGGAGTCTGCGGGGCTATCTGCCATCTGGGGAGTAGCCAAGCTCTACGCAGAGGCTCGTCCCCAGAGCCCTGGACACTGGAGGGGCCACCGTGCCCCTCGACTGAGGCTGGCAGGGCTGTGATCTGCCTTGTAGAGACAATCCACAAACTCTCAGTCCAGGGTCTGAGAAGAAAGCAGCAGAAAAAGGCCGAAAATCTAAATGTTGGACTTTATTGTATCAAATCCCCCATTTTACAGAGGAAGAAACTGAGGCCCACAAAGGGGAAGCAGGCCAAGAGCCCATCTTGTCTGAGCTCTCATTTTATAGAGGAGGAATCTGAGACCCGGTAAGGGAAGTGTGACCTGTTCAAACTCATTCAGCTAATGAGGGTCAGGGCCAAGATTTGAACTCAGGTCATAGAGAGGCAGCTGGAACTAGAACCCACGTCCAGGCTAAATGATTTCCAAGACCCTTTCCAATGGTCAGAAACAAAGAGCCCTGGAGGAGGGTCCCAGAAGAATGGGGGACCACAGATTCTGGGAAGAGGCCGACCTGAGCTGAGCCTTGAAAGAAGAGGAGATAAGGATGGCCCCTGCAAGGCCTGGAGAACCCCCCAGATACACCGTCACCCGCCAAGGTGGGCCAAGATGAGAGGATGCCGCCAGAGCATTCCTGCCCAGGTGCTGGCCTGGATCTCCAGATTCCGGGTTCTTTCTGGCCCCATCACGAGGCACAGGCCGCTAGTGCTCATGCAGGACTCAGCCAGGCTCGAGAAGGAGCCCAGGCCAGCGAGTGCCCAGCACCTGGCACACGGAAACAAGAGCCACCAAGGACGGGTCCTTCCTTTTTCTGGCCTCCTGGACTACCCCGGCCTTAGCAGGGGCGGTCACTGCCCAGCCTCTATCAGGCCAGTTCTGCCGCAGGCCTCTGGGGAGGCTCTGGGCTGCCTGGCAAGCGGCTCTTCCGTGGGCAGATGGTCCCGGTGGGTTCAGGTGCCACGTCTGACTCCACCACTTCTTCTCTCAAGACCAGGCTGGGCACTTTCCCCTTATTGTTTCAACAGGAATAAAAAGTGCCCCGTGCCTTCGTCCTAGCAGAAGGAAGGACCTCCGAACCCTTCAGGGGCTCTAGAAAATGGAAGCCTTTGCCCAGGCTCCCAGACACTCTCCTGCAGAGTTCTTTGTCCAAGGATCAATCAATAATAGCTACACCTCGGGGCAGTTAGGCAGCACAGTAGGAAGAGCACCAGGACTGGACTGGAGAGGGCCTGGGTTCAAATTTGACCTCAGATTCTTCCAAGCTGAGGGACTCTGGGCAAAGTCACTTAATCCTGTTTATCTAACCCTTACCCTTCTGTCTTAGAATTGTTACTAGGACAGAAAATAAGAGTTTAAAAAAATAATAGAGGGCCAGCTAGATGATTCAATGGATAGAGAGAATCAGGTCTGGAGACAGGAGGTCCTGGGTTCAAATGGGGCCTTAGATACCTCTTAGTTATGTGATTCTGGATAAGTCACCTAACTCCCATTGGCTAGCCGCTCTTTTTTTAAAAATTTATTCCATTTATTTATTTTGGGGGAAATTTTTAATGAATTAATTTAAAATATTTTTCCATAGTTACATGATTCATGTTCTTTCCCTCCACTCCTCCCCTCCAACCCCCTCTGTAGCCAATGAGTAATTCCACTGGGTTATACATGTGTTATTGATCAAGACCTATTTCCATATTATTAATATTTGCATTAGGGTGATTGTTTAGAGTCTACATCCCCAATCATGTCCCCATCGAACTATGTGATCAAGCAGTTTTTCTTCTGTGTTTCTACTCCCACAGTTCTTTCTCTGGTGCGAATAGGGTTCTTTCTCATAAGACCCTCAGAACTATCCTGTGTCATTGCATTGCTGCCAGTACAGAAGTCCATTACATTCGATTTTACCACAGTATATCAGTCTCTGTGAACAACATTCTCCTTGTTCTGCTCCTTTAGCTCTGCGTCAATTCCTGGAGGTCTTTCCAGTTCACATGGAATTCCTCCAGTTCATTATTCCCTTTACCACAATAGTATTCCATCACCAGCAGATACCACAATTTGTTCAGCCATTCCCCAATTAAGGGACACCTCCTCATTTTCCAATTTTTTGCCACCACAAAGAGCATGACTAGGAATATTTCTATACAAGTCTTTTTCCCTATGATCTCTTTGGGATATAAACCCAGCAGGGCGTATAACTGGATCAAGAGGCTAGCCACTCATCTGCACTGGAACTGATACACATTATTGATTCTAACAAGGAAGGTAAGGATTTGAAAAACAAAATAGCTAATACTAGTACCACCACCACCACTATATAATAACCATCTCAAAACCACTTTACATGTATTTCCCCCTCATTTTATCCCAGCATCGTAAATATTTAAGTTCTATTGTGATTCTCACTTAAAAGATTTTTAAAGAGGCTGAGATGCCAAGTGACTTGCCCAAGGTCCCACAGCAATCAAATGATAAATCTAAGTCTTGAACTCAGAACTTCTGACTCCAAAACGAATCCTTTTTCTGCTACAGCATGCTGAAGGAATAACTGAGTGAATAAATAATTAAATATGGCCAGCAGCCCCTACTATCCTCTGCTAAGTCTTTTCTCCCAAATATCACCACCCAAACCATGTGCCAAGGACCTTGTTCCCCTTTTCTCCATTGTAGTCTTTTTGATCTGGCAAGATCACTCCAATGGGTACAGTTAGGAGCCACTTGGCCACAAGCTGACCTCCTTCCTTCAGAACACTCCCAGCCCTTTCCTTGAAGGTCTCTGAGATCTTGGGTCTCCCTTGGGCTGGCAAAAGCCTCCTAACATGGCGATGAGGGAGCTGGTGGGATCTCTCTCTAAAGTCTGGGGGTTCTTATGGGGCTTTATTCTCCCCAAATGGGCCGTGAGATGGAGGGTAGCCTATCTCCCCCCACCGGGCAGAGAAGATTATGTTCACTCATAATCCATCATCTCAGTAACAAACTGAGTGATCTAAAGGATGAGAAAAACAACATGGACAAGAAGATGGACACACTTAGGCTGGGATCCCAAAAAGCCCATATCTGGAGTCTGATAATGGTGACGATGATGATAGTATCTTGAGGGCACTTTAAAATGTTCATGTGGGGGGCAGCTGGGTATCTCAGTGGATTGAGTCAGGCCTAGAGACGGGAAGTCCTAGGTTCAAATATGGCCTCAGACACTTCCCAGCTGTGTGACCCTGAGCAAGTCACATCACCCCCATTGCCCACCCTTACCACTCTTTATCTGCCTTGGAGCTAATACACAGTATTGACTCCAAGATGGAAGGTAAGAGTTAAAAATAAAATCAAACAAACAAACAAATAAACAAATGGATGAATGGATGAATTAATTAATTAATTAATGAAATAATAAATAAATGAAATGTTTGTGTGATCTTGACAATAGTCCTGTAAGGTAGGTCTTATATTATCATCCTCATTTAAAGATGAAGAAACTGAGGCTGAGAGAGAGTAAATGAATTCCCTGGGTCACAAAACTAAGTAAGTGTTTGAGGCAGGATCTGAACTCATATCTTCCTGACTCTCTCCACCACGCCATCCAGCATGCCAGCTAGCCAAATAACCATCCCCAAATGACTGGCAATGGCTAAAACCATTCTCTCAGAATATTTGAGAGAAAGCATGAAGACATTGTGGAACTTGACCCAATCAGAGAGTGTCTACAGTCACCACTGGCATGGTTGTCTCCCTTCATTAGATTGTAAGCTCCTTGAGGGCAAGGAATGTCTTTCTTTTTTCTTATTTGCATCCCCAGAATTTAGCACCATGCCTGGTACATAGTAGGTGCTTGATAAATGTTTACTGGATTGATCTGAATTCTTGAGAAGCTCAGAGTTGGCGAAAGATGGCGTCCTTAAGAAATGTCACATAAAAATTCAAAAAGTGTCAAATACCATGATGGCAGAAGAGAACTCAGAACCATTTCAGAGCTGCCAAAGCCATGGGAAGATTACATCCATTTCCCGTTGGTAAACACAGAAGAAAACGTGAATATCCTATTCCCCAATTAAAGGCAATAAGTATCCTACTGTCCAAAAAGTGAGGCAGGAAGACCCATGTAGAACAAATCTAGAAGACAGAGATCTTTCAGAAATTCTAGGTTCCCTTAGTCAGAAATGGCAAGAAAAAGTCAAAAGTTTTAGGTGAGAGGGTCAGTTAGATGGACACTTCTTAACTGTGTGACCCTGAGCAAGTCACTTGACCCCCATTGCTCAGCCCTTCCCACTACTCTTCTGCCTTGGAACCAATACACAGAATTGATTCTAAGACAGAAGGAAGGGTTAAAAAAATGTTTGGGCCATCCCAAGAGTCAAAGCAGCACATGGAATAAAATAAACAATTCAACACTCATTAAAAACTTTACAAGAGAGACTTGAGAAGAGAAGTAATGAGCAGAGGGAGAGCTGCCAAAGGAGGAGGATGCGGAAAGATTCTAGTCATCTAAATGGGGACAAGAAAGAAGTCCAATTTAATGAGAATGCAAGTTGTATAGAGCAAGAAACAGGCTGTGTGCTGGTAATATAATGAAAGGCAGAACAGTGAGGTCAAAAGAGGGAACTGAAACTCTAGAGTCTCTGCAAAAAGCATTGGGGCCAGATAAGATCCATTATTATTGGCTCCCACACTTCACAGTGGCGCACGAATTCCTAGCAAACCGCTTTTCTGGTCTCCTCTTAGATGCAAGTCTGATTCCACCTTTTAAAAAAATTATTTTTAAATCCTTATTTTCTGTCTTAGAATCAATACTGAGATTCGGTTCCAAGGCAGAAGAGCATCCAAGGGCTAGGCAGTTGGGGTTAAGTGACTTGTCCAGGGTCCCACAGCTAGAAAGTATCCACCTAGCTGCCCCTTCCACTATTTTTTTAACATTTACCTTACCACCTTACCTTTTTTTACCCTTACCTTCTTATTTTAATCCTTTAAAGTTTACCTTATTTATTTATTTATTTGTTTATTTATTCATTTATTTATTTATTTATTTATTTTGTTTTGAATATTTCCCCCTAGTTACATATTTCATGTTCTTTCCCTCTCCCCCAACGCCTCCAACCCCCTTGTAGCTGACGCACAATTCCACTGGGTTTTACATGTATCATTGATCAAGACCTAATTCCATAGTATTGATAGTTGGACTAGAATTATCGTTTAGTGTCTACATCCCCAATAATATATCCATCAGCCCATGTGTTCAAGCAGTTGTTTTTCTTCTGTTTCTCCTCCCACAGTTCTTCCTCTAAGTGTGGCTAGTTTTATTTCTCATAAGTCCCTCAGCCTTGCTCTGGATCCTTGCATTGCTGCTAGTACAGAAGCCCATTACATTCTATTGTACCACAGTGTATCAGTCTCTGTGTACAATGTTGTTCTGGCTCTGCTCCTTTCACTCTGCATCAATTCCTGGAGGTCTTTCCAGTTCACATGGAATTTCTCCATAAACTTTACCTTTTAACCCTAACCTTACTTTACCTTCCAAGTCGCTTGGACTAGATAAATGTAAAAGTCTTAACATAAACCAAGAAAAGCTAGATCTAAAGCCCCTGAGCCTAAACCTTACCTTCCATCTTAGAATTAATACTGTGTATTGGCTCCAAGGCAGAAGAGTGGTTAAGGGTCAGGCAATGGGGATGAAGTGACTTGCCCAGGGTCACACAGCTAGAAAGTGTCTGAGGCCAGATCTGAACCCAGAATCTCCCATCTCTAGACCTGGTTCTCTATCCACTGAGACACCTAGTTGCCCCTTCTGCTTTTCTTAATAGAGGACATGATATATCTGTTACCAAAAGATGAGAACCCCAGCAGCCTCTCCAAAGATATCTTTTATCAAATATCAATTATGTTTATGCACTTTATCCAAAGCAGCTGCAACACATATCACTAACAAAAAATATAAACAATTAAATCAATATATTGATTGAGGAGCAAAAAAAAGGAATATGGTAAAAAAATCCCAGGGATTTAAAAAACAATTTAGTATCAATTTGGTAATTAATTGGATAAGTCACTTGAAAGCACCATTAACACCCATACTGCCTCTAATTGAGTATTGTAAAGACTTTGACTCATAAGTATCCTCTCTCTATTTTATCTATGTATTGGAAATCAATAAAACTGACCTAGGAGAATTGATGTTTACATGGAAAATTGATTTCTATTATTCAAAGCATCACAGATGAAGATCTAGAAGTGATATTAGGGAATCATTTAGTACAAGTTCTAGATTTTACCAATAAGGGACTGAGAATGAGAGTGACTTGTCCAAGGTCTCATAGCTAGTCAAAGTCAGGATTTGAATACAAATCTCCCTGATTCCAACTCCAGCATTCTATTCACTACACCATGGTGCCACTAAAACACCCAAACAAAATAACATCAAGAACAATTGATATAAAAACATATTCCCCTCCTCCCAGGGAAATAGTTTAAGCTCTTTGTGGTTCTATCTAGCCTTAAATCAATAGCTCCTGTCTTGTTTCTTTTTGTATTTCCAGAATTTAGCACAGTGCCTGGCACATAGTAAGTACATAATAAATGTTTATTGGTTGATTTCTACTTCTTTTAAACAGAAATAAGTGTGGCTTCCAAATCAAAGAAAGTATCAAACCAAAATATTTTAACAATCATGAGTTACCAGAGGCAGCTAGGTGCACAGTGAATAGATTCTCAGGTCTGGAGTTGGGAGGAACCGAGTTCAAATCTGGCCTAAGACATTTTCTAGCTGTATGACCTTGGACAAATCACTTAATCCCCTTAGTCTAGCCCTTACTCTTCTATCCTAGAGCTATTACTGGGACAGAATGTAAAGGCTAGAAAAAAATGATAATCAAAAGTTACCATGCATGATAACAAGTCACATCACCCTACCATGATACACAAAACAGCTCCTTCATCTTATGGGAAGTTCCCTACTTGCTGAAACATCAAGTCGCTTGAACTGGATAAATGTAAAATTTTTAACATGAGCCAAGAAAAGCTAGATCCTAAAGCCTCTGAGCCTAAACCCAGGGATCAGATTGAAGGAGTAGATGAAGAAAATGGTTATCAATACCAATACCAACAATATTTAGTCTCCTCTAGGCCCAACAGAACACCTTCTGAACTATTTAGGAGAAAGTTGTGGCTGAATAAAAGGAGAAATTCCCCTGTTTGGAAACCAAGGGTCAGTGAAGAGAAGTTAATATCTACCCAGCACCCATCTCCATAAACATCCTCAGATGTAAAATGGACCCTAACCAATTCAGAAAGGATCCTAACCACAACCTATACATTTAAAAAACAAACAGAAACCATCTTTCTTTCTTTCTTTCTTTCTTTCTTTCTTTCTTTCTTTCTTTCTTTCTTTCTTTCTTCCTTCCTTCCTTCCTTCCTTCCTTCCTTCCTTCTCTCTCTCTCCTTCCTTCATTTCTTCCTTCCTTTCCTCCTTGGAATGGCTTGTAACAGGTGCATCCCATTGAAATTGTCTGGTGGAAAGGAAAGGGGGTTACCTCTGACTGACACCCATGACATAGTGAAGATACAGTGGAGGAATCAAATGGCCTGCTCTGGGCAACATCCACAGAAACAGAAACAATCATCCATGGTTAAAGCAGCATCCAAAGGCTGAGAAATGAGGGTTTGTTTATGAAAGCAGACACTTAATAATGAGCGTTAATGACCTGGTCATTGCCACTACTAATTACAGGAGGATTATCCTTAAGGAGCCCTATTATGGAAGGAAATGGAAGAGACTGTGCAATACATCATTGTAGAGTGCACAAAGCTGGCACTTACAGAATTCCTGGTGAGATGAGATTTAGTAGCTAGAATTACACATACATTATCACTTCTTTCTTGGACGGACAGGTGACAACTTTCTACACTATAGATACAGACCTGGAACTCTCTTCGAGAACCCAATCAATCTTCTGCAAGAACTGAACCTTATAACAAACCAAACTATCATCCATAATCACCAGAACATCATAACATGGACCCATTAGAATTTAGGACCATTTTTAATGCATATAGCTATAGTACTAAATACTCATAATCTTCCTGTTGAGTGGGATGAAAAGCTTTCCAAATAAAAAGAGCCCTGGCTTCAGGCATTTCCAAATGGGTGAGCTTGGACAAGTCACTTGACTCCAATTGCCTGTCCTTTTCTGCTCTTTTGCCTTGGAATACTTAGTATTGATTCTAAGAGAGAAGGTATGGGGTTTTAAATAAATAATAAATGCATAAATAAAAAATAAAATAAGATAATCACAATTACATGAGGGTAAGATGAGGTCAACATCATCCCAATTTTCCTGTTGGTCACAGGGGCCATCGAGGATGTGCTCGAGAACCTGAGGAGAGTTTGTGTTCCAATACTTTTTTTCAGTTACAAAAATTATCTTCTCTCCCTGTACAATCACTCACTGTAATCTAATATAAAAGAATAACAAAATAGTGGCATGTTCTACTAGGACTATTTCTATCTGAATCCCTTTAAAGATGAGACGAGAGGGGCAGCTGGGTAGCTCAGTGGAGTGAGAGTCAGGCCTAGAGACAGGAGGTCCTAGGTTCAAACCCGGCCTCAGCCACTCCCAGCTGTGTGACCCTGGGCAAGTCACTTGACCCCCATTGCCCACCCTTACCAATCTTCCACCTATGAGACAATACACCGAAGTACAAGGGTTTAAAAAAAAAAAAAAAAGATGAGACGAGTGAAAAAAATGAGACGAGTGAGATGATGATGGTGATGACGACGATGATGATGATGAAAATATATGGCATTTATAATGTGTTTTAATGTTTGTGGTGTGCTTTGCACATTACCTCATTTCATCCTCACAACTCTCTGAGATTCATCTGTCTGATGGGTATTATTTTCATTTTTACAGATGAGGAAACTGAGGCTGAGATGGATTAAGTAGCTTGCCCAGGGTTAGAGTTAAGAGTCAAAGGCAAGATTTGAACCTTGGACTTCCTGCTAAGTCAAGCTTTCCATCCACAATGCTGTTCTGCCCAAGGACCACAAGGCATGAGGAACGATCACTATCGCTCCATCCATCTTTGGCCGTGCCCTTCTCTTTTTGCCTTCAGTCTTTGCTATCATGGAGGATTCCGATACCACTTTATCACTCCTCAACATTTCCCAGCATTTCTGTCTGCTAACTGAGGTCACCAAAGCATCCAAAGTTAGAGTGGGACGGAGCCTCCTCCCATCCACCCCCTCCTCTGACAAAGGAGGAAACTGAGGTCCCAGGACGTTAGATCACTGACTTGTCCCCTCCTCTTCCCACGGCTCTGGCTTTCTCCTCTGGCAGGATACGGATGGGGGGGATAGAGGTGAGGCTGTAGTGGGGGGACGCCAGAGAGGGAGCTTTCTTCTGGGGCCGCAGGGGAAGCCTCATTCCCCTCGGAGGCTGGACGTTGCCTCTCCCGGGGAGTCCTGCCACCTGCCTAGCTCTGGCCCCTTCAGCCCATCGGGCATCGCCAGCACCCTTCGCGGAGGGCAGGTGGCCAGGCAGGGCCTGCTCTGCCAGGTGTTTGGGGCAGGAGGCCGTTCCCCGATTCCAGCGGCAGCCCCCTCCCAGCTCCAGCCTGTCTGACGGCCTTCAGACGCCTCAGCCTGCGAGTCACAATCAATTTGCCGCTGCCTGTCTGGCGAGAGGCCACATCTCACAGACAGCAGCTCCCTCGGGCCCTGCCTTCAGAGCCGGCTCAGGATGGAAGCGGAAACGGGTCATGACTAATGCTCTTCGAGATCTGGTTCGGCGTCTGGCCCCGAGAGCTCTCGCTCGTTTCTGGCACGTCCCGGCCTTCCTCCCACATGGCAAGTCTTCTCACGCTTAAGGAAACATGGTGTTTTCGGTTATGGTGCATTAGTGGTGTCGCTCACTGCGAGCCCGAAGCATCACGCTCCCTCCGGCTCCCAGGAAGGCAGGGCCTGCTCCCTCTCCGGCCTCCGGCCTTCTGGCCCCTCTGGCCCCTCTGGCCCCTCTGGCCCCTCTGGCCCCCTGCCCGAATGGTCTACCTCCTCACGAGCCAGGCCTCATCTCCTACCCGAGGCCTCCATGACTCCCCTTTGGGTGCTGCTCCCTCCTTGAGTCATTTTGCATTCATCCATGGAGATTTTTATTCATCCACCTGCATGCAGGCTGTGGCACCGACAGAACGTCAGCTTCTGGAGGGAAGGGACCGTGTTTTGTCTCTGAATTCCCAGAGACCGGCACGTAGTAGGTGCTTTAAAAAGTGTTTGTTAAGTAGAATCCGGTCACTCTGAGTGGAAATGCAGAGTGAGAAGAAAGAAGGGGAGAAAGAGGAGAGAGGCAGGAGAGGGGAAAGAAGGAGGGGGGCTGAGGGAGGGCGAGAGAAGAAAAGGGGAGAGAAAGGAGAACCGGGAATACAGATGAAGGAGGAAAGAAGATGGGGAGGGAAGGCGAGGCAAGGCGAGGCAAGGGAAGGCGGCAGAGAAGGCCAGAGCATGTCAGGAGTAGGAAATCCGGGTTGTTCTGGAAGCTCTGAAGGAATGATCCTGCGACATTTGGGCTGTCATCAATTCCAGAAGACCCCTCACTCCCTGGCAGTCAAAGCATCCTGCCCCAGAGAGAGACTGAGACAAAGAGTTAGAGACAGACAGAGATGGGGAAAGGAGGGAAATAGAGGCAGAGACAGGAAGAGACAGGAGGGAAGGAAAGAGTTAGGGATAGAGAGAAAGAGAGATAGAGACCAGAGAAGAGGGAGGAGAGTCAGAAACAGAGAAAGGGAGAGAGCTAGACAAAGAAAGAGAAAGAAAGATCCCGAGACAGTGCCTGTGTCCGTACTATTCAAGCCCTTAAGAAGGGTTCAATAATGGGAAATGCACTGACCATTTCCCCCCTTTTTGACCCCTATGATAGATACTTGTGCAAACAAGAAGTCGATGGGAAATGGGGCAGAGGGGTGTCTCTGTGGATAGAGAGCCAGGCCCAGAGACAAGAGGTCCTGGGTTCAAATTTGGCCTCAGATGCTTCCTAGCTGCCTGACCCTGGGCAGCTCATGAACCGCGATTGCCTAGCCCTTACTGCTCTTCTGAACTGATTCTAAAACTCAGGGTGAGAGGTTTGGTTTTGTTTTGTTTTTAATAACTTTAAAAAAAGAAGCCAGAAAGGGCCATAGCCCAGTTGGGCCAGAGTAATCAATTCGCTCCAGGTAGATAAGCGAGTCTCTGGCGTTCTAACCTCCAACCCTTGCTAAGACACTGATATGAGAGAATCCGTTTAACTGCAGCCACTGGCCGTGATGCCCGCAGCCCCCAGGGATGGGCTGAGGCCACAATCTGGCCCGAACTGCGTGGGTTCTGCCTGGTGCCTGGTCTGTGGTGGGCAGCGTGGGTCTGGGGCGGCTGCTCTCAGAGGGTAGCCCCTGGGACCCTTCCCCTCCAGTCAGGCTCAAGATATAGCGGTAAATTCTCCTCCAAAGCCTCCTCTCTTCCCCCTAGAAATGCCCCAACTACATCAAGCCATCATCGGTCAGGGCAAAAGAGCCCAGAAACAAAATCTGAGGTCCAGAGGGACCTCGAGAGCAGCACATCCCACCTCTACCTGAACAAGAATGCTCTCTGCCCTATTCCTGAGAAGTGGGTCCACAGCCTCAGCTGGATTTCTAGTAACGGGGAGCTCACTACCTGATATGTGGGAGAGGGCGGGGAAGAGTCCACGGAAAGCTTGGAAACCCAGGCTGTATCCGTTTGTGCCCATCGACCGGCAGTCCTCCTGTCACCTTTGAAAAGGACAGAGAGAATTCAGAGACGGACCGCCAGTGTGGGTACGGAGTGATGGATTTTTTTCAGTCGTAGCAATTTAGGAAGAAGTCTGAGGACAGAAAGGTCCCGCGAGGGGCTTCCATGGAAGCGGACGAGAAGAACGGCGGTGTCCTGGCTGCAAACAGAAATTCAGAGGAAGCCAGGACTCGGAGAGAAAGCTGAATCCTTGTTCTGGAGATGCTGCTGCTATCGCCAGGCTGAAATGCCTAAGAAATGGGGTCAGATGAAAAGTCACCTCCTCAAGGGAGCCTTTTCCTCAGTCCCCCAGCAATTAGCACCTCCCTTGCCTGCACCCCGACACCTATGGGTTGTCTTCCCCAGTAGGATGTTGCCTGGCATACAGTAGGTGTCTAATAAATGTTTGTTATTTGGTTGGCCAGTTACGGATGCAGGACTAGAGCTTAGGAGAGAGACGAGGGCTGGATCTTGATTGATCTGGGCATTAGGGGCTATGTGCAGCCAGAATGCCAGAGAGAGGAGAGCCCAGGATGGAGAATCGGGGCACACTGGGGGCTCAGAGGCAGGGTGAGGAGACTGAGTCCGAATTGTCAGACAGGAAGAAGGAGAGCCAAGAGAGATCAGAGTCATATAAACCCACAGAGGGCAGTGTCCAGTGAAGAGGTGGTCAGAGGTTTCAGAGAGGTGGACCTACTCTGTGCCAGGCACTATGCTAAATGCTTTCCACAAACATGATCGCATTTAATCCTTACAACATCCTGGGAGGTAAATCCCATTATTACTCCTATTATAATTCCCCTATTATAATTGTCCCCTTGAAGAAACTGAGGCAAGCAGAGGTGCACATGACCTGTCTGGGGTCTGATGCTGGATTTGAACTCAGGTCATCCTGATTCCAGCCACTTTGGCCACCTCACCATTAGAGGCGCAATTAAGGGATCATCAGTCACTGGAGAAGGCAGTCTCAGTCGAGCAGAGAATGGAGACTGAGAGCTTGGAGGGACGTTGGGGATTCTGATGTCCAGATTGTAGCCCCAGATTAAACAGCAGGAAACTGGAGGCCGGGTGAAATCACCTTCCCAGGGGCACCGAGCAGAAGGATGCATCCACTCCCCACTCTGCCCCTCGAATGCCCCAGCTGTCTGCCTCCAAGCCTTGGTGTGGACGCTTCCTCCATCAGGAGGGCTCTCTTATCCAGGGCTTCCATTCTCATTAATAGCCTCCTCCTCCAGAAAAGCATCTCTGTACACGTGGAGGCATGAGTTCCCATGATCCTCCCCTCTTGAGGAGGGATCTCAGGTCCGAGGCGTCCTAGACTTGGGGTTGGACAAGACCTCAGAGCCCACCTCTTTCTACTGACGAGGAAACCGAAGCCCACCATGGGAAACTGACTTGCTAAGGGTTACCCGCTAAGGAGGCATCAGAGCCGGCATTCGAATTCTGGATACCTTCCCCTACACCTGACGCCTCTCCGGAATGGAGCATCCATGAGGGCAGGAGCTTCTCTTTAGTCCTGGCATCCCCAGGAACCAGCTCATCTCTCACATAGGCTTGGCAAATGAATGAGCCAATGAGGTCCAACACCAAGGATGAGAAGTATTCATCTTCAGACAGGAACTTCGAGCTAAGAAAATCAGAACTGGGGAACACCTCAGGTCAGAAAGAAAAGAGAAAGAGCATCAGACCTGGGAGGGGCCTTAGAACAGATGTCACAACTTGGAGGGAGCTTAGAACAGGGGATGTCAGAGCTGGGAGGGAGCTTAGAACAGGGGATGGCAGAAGTAGGAGAGAGCTTAGAACAGGGGATAACAGAACTAGGAGGGAGCTTAGAACAGGGGATAACAGAACTAGGAGGGAGCTTAGAACAGGGGATGGCAGAGCTGGGAGGGAGCTTAGAACAGGGGATGGCAGAAGTAGGGGGGAGCTTAGAACAGAGGATAACAGAACTAGGAGGGAGCTTAGAACAGGGGATGTCTGAGCTGGGAGAAAGCTTAGAACAGGGGATGTCAGAGCTGGGAGGGAGCTTAGAACAGGGGATGGCAGAAGTAGGAGAGAGCTTAGAACAAGGGATGGCAGAGCTGGGAGGGAGCTTAGAACAGGGGATGGCAGAGCTGGGATGTGCCTGAGAACCAAGAATAGAGAAAATCACAAGGAGTTAAAGTGTATGGTCCAGACAGAACCACTTCAGAGAGAACCATGTATGAGTGGAGGAAGAGGGAGGAAAGGATGAGGAATGGGCAGATAATTCTGGGGAGAGGGACACAAGTGCCTCTGAATCTGAGGACTTCAAGCAAATGCCAGCTGACCACTTACTGGGAATATTGTTGAGAGGAATATTTTTTCAGGTAAAGATTGAGCAAGATGGCCTCTAAGGCATCTGGCTGGCTGTCTCTCTCGATAAAACCAGCCAACATATCATAGAAGCCAAATAATGGGATCTCAAATTCGCAGTTAATTGAACTGACGTGAAGAATGAGACGGCTCAAAATGTTCTGTCTCTTCTTATGAAAGATGGGGATTACCGGGAGAAACCAAACAGCTTCCATGGGGACGTGGCAGGCACTCAAAGAAGGCAGAAGGTACGTTTTCTTATGGTTAGAGAAGACCAAGCTTCCGTAAGCTGGTACTTGGTAAGACCTTGGTCTCTGGCTGGAAGTCCTTTGAGTGGAATGAACCCGACTGTTACAATCTAACATAGCAGCATTAAGAAAGTCATTGAGAGCAGGAATCCTAGAATCAAGAAGACCTCAGTTCAAATCCAGCCACAGAGACTGACTAGCTGTGATACCTAAGCAAATCACTTAACCCCTGTTTGCCTCAGTTTCCTCATCTTTAAAAGGGGATAATAACAGCCCCTACCTCCCAGGAGTCTTGTGTGGATCAAAAGAGATATTTGTAAAGAGCTCTCCAAACCTTAAACCACTCTATAAATGCTAGTTACTATTATTATTAACATTGAAAATGGTGCCTTTAACTGGTTTTCTCTTTTGTTTGATGGGCCTGCTTTTGATTTGTAACTTTCACACAAAATCTGCAGGAGGAGGTAATTTCTAGAACTTTCACTGAGGATTTCTCCAGGCCTCTATCAGACCCAGATGGCTGGTGTCACGCAGGACACGTGATTGATGGAGAGGGCTACCTTTATCGCACAACTGTCATCCGAACAACCGTTTGACCTAACTAATAAAAATATTGTTTCTGAGAGAGCTGCTGCCCTCAGCAACACAGAGACTCCAGTCACTTGCTCTGAGCACATCTGCCCTTTCTAACATGCTCTGCAATCGAGCTCCTCGTCCTTCATGCTCTGGCTTTCCCCTTTACACTGCTGTAGTCGTCGCTTATCGTTTTTCTGGTTCGTATCAGTTCATATAATTCTTCCTGTGTTTCTCTGAATTCTCATCTAGCCTCATTCTTGTGCAAAACTTTGGGTCGGTTCTCATTGCTGGAAAGTTCTTCCTTACGCCAAGCTACTTCTAATGATTATGGTCTCAGCCATACCCTCCTCCGTCCCCCCGCAACAGGACAACGACAGCCCCAGTAGAACTTGAAGACAGCTACTTGGATTTTTCTTTTGTGTCGGCCAGTCATTTCAGTTGTGTCCAACTCTCCGTGACCCCACTTGGGGTTTTCTTGGCAAAGATCCTGGAGTGGTTGGCCATTTCCTTCCCGGTTCATTTTCCAGATGAGGAAACTGAAGAAACAGGGGCAAGTGACCTGCCCAGGGTCACACAACTAGTAAATGTCTGGGATGGGATTTGAACTCAGGTCTTTCTGACTCCAGGCTGGCTCTCTGTCTCCTGTGCCTTCTCACTGCCCACAAGCTAAATATCCCCAGTACTTTCAACACGCTTCTCATATGGCACTATTGCAAGGTCCTTGCTCATCCTAGTTTCTATCCCAGATGCCGCCTTTGCTCATGGTGAGGGGCAGAGAGGAGAGTTCTAAATTCAGTGTCAGAGGGTTTGGGTTTGAATCCTGACTCGGCTATGGCTGCAATGGGCAAGATACTTAAACTCAGCTGGATCCATTTCCCCACCTCTTGCATGAGAGGTTGGATCTAATGGCTTCTAAGGGTCCTCCAAAACTATGAAGACCATCCCAGGGAGATAATACATACATTATATCCCCATTTTCCTAATGGGAAAATTGAGGTTCAGAGAAGGAATGAGATTGCTGGGGGGGGGGCGGTACAGTGGATGGAATACTAGACTTGGAGTTGAGAAAACCTGAGTCCCGAGTCAAACATTTAGCTGTCTGACCTTCAGCATGTGACTTCCCTTTTCTCTGCCTCCGTTTCCTCATCTGTAAAATTAGGGGGCTGGCCTCAGGGTCCTCTCGGGTCCCCTCCAGCTCACCAGAACACACAGCAAGCATGATAAAGGAGCAGAACTAGGATTCAGCCTCCGATTCTCTGACTCCAAATCCAAGGTTGCTTCCAACAAATCACACTTTGGTGATGGGAAGAGGCTGGGGGGAAGATGGCGGAAGGGGACCCTTTGGAGGGAGAGACCTCCAAGCAAGGCAGATGAAGGGCCTTAAACCTCTTGGTTGTCCATCAGACTCTTCCCAGCCCCTGAACGTGAAAAGCGTGAAGGCCAGGAGGCGACTGCTTCCATGCTACACGCACAGGACCTAGAAAGACTGCCTTGCCTGAATGTGTGTGTACCAAGCGGGATTCCTAGAGACAGCTGGGAACTCTGGGGGAAATGAGGCTGGGCTCCAGCCAGGAGGCCAGGGAGGGCTAATTCAAGAGGGATGGGGAGCTCATTCCCTGGCCTCTCTGCTGTCAGCTTCACAGATGGCTCCTGGGGGGCTGGGGCCAGGACCCCCCAACCCCCTTAAGTAGGATTCCTTTGACAAGCCCCAAGATTTACAATGTGAAATGTTGCTATTTTCCTGCCATCCTGTCTCTGCTTCAAAGCGGTCCCCGCCCGGGCTCCCAAGGCCAGGATAAAGGTGATTTCTAGGGGGAGACAGATGAATCAAGGGTCTGACACCCAGCTCCACTCTTTATCCTTTCCTGGCCCATCTGTTTATTATTGAATGGGCCTTTCATCTGCCCTCGGGAGGAGCCGTCTTCTCCCCTGAAACACTGTCCTACTCGGCTCCGGCTCCCGGAGGCCTGGGAGACTGCTCGGCCCATCTGCTTTTGATCTGGGTAGATCGGGAGGCCTGCCTTGGTCTGGGAGCAGGGGCTCGGTTCTCTCTGGGAAGGGATGGTCCTGCCTCAACCCCAACATGGGCCATGTAGAAATCGGCCTGAGCTGGGAGGAGAGCCTCCTCGGAGGATCACCTGGGGCTCCGGGAGGAATCGGCAGAGGCCAGCCAGGTCCCGGAGCCCGTCACTGTGCAGGGTGGAGGGATAGGGCAGGCCCACGGCCATTAATTACTCAGCAAAGACCATGTAGGACAAGAGCGGGCAGAAAAGCCTCGAAGGGACCACAGCAGACCTGGACTCAATACAGGACTGAGCACTCGCCACAAGATGTTCTCACCGTTCTGGGCCATCGAGTCCGGCATATTTTAAGTGATTAATAAATATTTTAATTGAAGGGGGAAGAAAGAATAGAGAACGGAGAATGCATTCGAGCTGGGAAGGGTTTTAGAACAAAGAACCCCAAATATCAAAGCTCAAAGGGACGTCAGGACACAGAAGAGCAAAGCTAGGAGGGCCTTCGCATTAGAAGACCAAAACAATATTAATTCCATTAACCACAGTTCTCGAGGACTTGAAAGTTTGTAAACTCTCCGAGGTCGTAATAGGAATACCTTCAGCTTATGGATGATTACAATTCTATCCTTAATTCTGAGAAAAGGAAGACTTCCAAAGGGGAACAGACTTGTCCAAGGTCACACAAAGTAGTAGCGGTTGGGTCTGATCACTCCAAAATTTGTTGAAGTTGGGTAATGGGGGGAAATGGTGTCCTCAACTCCCACTCCCATCTCCATTGGAGTGAGGAGACCTGAATTCAAATTGTGGCTACAAATGTTAAACTGTGACTCCATCCTAGCTCCGAGACTTGAATTCCCACATTCAGGATTTTTCTCCTGATGAGGCACCTGGCCGCAGAGATGGGGGCAGGTGCCTGGGAGACCCTGCCCTTCACCCTTCCTTAATGGGAATGGGAAGGGAAAACCAGCCGGCTGACCGATTCCTAGAGCCCAACATTCCGGGAAGAACCTCTCCCAGAGCAGGACTCCCTCGTCTCCCTCTCCGTCCATCCCCTGGGCCTCCAGAGTGGTTCCTCCCCTTCCTTCCCCACTGTCAGAACAGGAATGAGGAGGGCGGCCAAAGAGACTCCTCTCGGTGGGCAGGCGTGCCGCCCCTCGGCCGCCTCTAATTAGCGCGGTCTCCCAGCGGCCCCGGTTCTGATTTTGTTTTCCATTCTTGCGTTAGAAGCTTCCCACTGAAATCTTGGAGAGGAGCGAGCCCCAAATACCAGCCGCACTGAGTGGGGGAAGTGAGAGGAGAAGAAGGGGCCAACGAGGCATCGCTCCAATCCCTGAGCAGAGGAAACGACTGGGCTGGAGCCTCCGGAGACGCGGCTCCCAGTTCTCCTCTTGGGGGACGACTTCCCAAAGAAGCTCTGCTACTTGTTTTCAGAACCACCCGGACAAGTTCTCCTCTGTACGGTGCGGGGCACAGAACAGACGAGCCCGAGGCCCCTGCCCCTGCCCCTGCCTCACGTTCGGCACGCACAGCTCCCTCTCGGCCCAAATCCGGCGAAGCCTCATCGCTGCTCCCCCATCGTGTGCCTCTGCTAAAAACATTCCAGGGCGGCCACTGGTGGCTCACTGGATCCAGAGCCGAGAGGTCCTGGGTTCAGATCTAGCCTCAGATCCTTCCTAGATGTGTGACCCTGGGCAAGTCTACTTACCCCCACTGCCTAGCCCTTGCCACTCTTCTGCCTTGGAACCAATACACGGTATCGACTCTAAGACAGAAGGTAAGAATTACAACAACAACAAAATCCATTGGAGCAGCTAGGCGGCTAAGTGGTTTGAGGGTTAGCCCTAGAGATGGGAGGTCCTGGGTTCAAATCTGGCTTCAGACACTTCCTAGCCCTGTGAGCCTGGGAAAGTCTCCTTACCCCCATTTCCTAGCCCTTATTGCTCTTCTGCCTTGGAACGAATACTCAGTATTGACTCTAAGACAGAAGGTAAAAATTACAACAACAAAAAAATCCATTGTGGGTTACTAGGTGGTTCAGTGGATTGAGAGCTAGGTCTGGAGATGGCAGGTTATGGATTCAAATCTAGCTTCAGTCATTTCCTAGCTGTATGACCCTGAGCAAGTCACTTAACCCCAATTGCCTAGCCTTTAATGCTCTTCTGCCTTGGAACTAGTACTTATTAGAACCTAAGACAGAAGGTAAGAGTTTCAAAAAAAAAAATTCCTGCTCACTGGGTTCAAAATTCTTGGCCCATCATTCAAGGCTTTCCATAGTCTGGAACCACCTTACTTCCCCAGACGTATCTCACAATACTCCCTTCTGGGTTCCACATAACATCTAAATTGGATGCTCCTCTGATCCCTGAACACGTCTTGAGCTCTTCTGCTCCCTGGAAAGCCTCCTTCCCCATCAAAGTCCTCTCTGTCTTTGAAGGTCCAGATCAAGGTCCCCTCCTCCAGGAAGCCTCCCTGATGCTCCTGGCCCGTGATGGCTTTCTCCCTCAGATTTCACAACGTATCTGCTGCATTATCAGAAAGGACATTCTGTGTGGCCAGCCTTGCCCCTGTTCATCCTGGCTACTCTGCTGGGAGCTAGCTGTGTGGCCTCCAAGGAGTGCGCAGCCTCTCTGGTCCTCATTCCCTTTCCATGTCTGCCATGGAGACCACCCTGGAGATCACAGGGAAAAGGCCGTCAGCGCTGGAAAGGCCCTCAGAGGGAGGCCAGCAGGGGCGCCCGTCAGAGCAGAGAGAGCCCCGCGAATGAGGCAGCCCGTCCCCTGCCCTCACTTTACCCCAGAAGGCAGCGAGCCCCAGAGAGAAGGCAGGAACGTGGCCCTGGTCCCCCCGAGGCAGGTGCAAACCTGGGACCAGAGAGCTTTGGGCAAGACCCTTCTCCCTCCCCAGAACTCAGTTTCCTCCTCTGCTCAGTGAGGGGCTTGGATGGGAGGCCCCCCTCCAAGGACCCTTCTTCCAGCTCTGACATTCCCGGATTTGTCATCTCCAGGGTGGTCTCTGACTCAGGCAGAGGAAAATGCACCCCCAGCCTTGGGAGGGAGGCAAGAGAGCCGGGAGCAAGCCGGCCCGGCCCGGGACCATCCGGCTGCTCTCCTGCCTCTGGGAGCTGCTGCCCGCAGCCCGGGAAGAGCCAGAGCAGCCGGAGCTGGGCCAGGGAGGGGAGCTGCCGGTGCCGAGGGCTCGTCACCCCTCCGGCACATTCACGGTGCATCGGCCGAGTCCGCAGAGTGGGGGCGATGGGGAGTGAAAGGAAGAAGATCCTCTAAAGCGGCTCTGACCAGGCCGGGGGAGCAGGGCCTAGAGGTCACCCCAGGGGCGGGCTTAGAGGGTTTGCCAGTCTCACCCACGAGTAGACTGGATGGGGCTCGGTGGATGGAGAGCCGCCTCTAGAGATGGGAAGTTCTCCATTCAAATCTGGCCTCAGATATGGGGCAGCTGGGTAGCTCAGTGGATTGAGAGTCAGACCCAGACATGGGAGGTCCTGGGTTCAAATCCGGCCTCAGACACTTCCCAGCTGTGTGACCCTGGGCAAGTCACTTGACCCCCATGGCCCACCCTTACCACTCTTCCACCTAGGAGCCAATACACAGAAGTTAAGGGTTTAAAAAAAAAAACCTGACCTCAGATACTTCCCAGCTGTGTGACCCTGGGCAAGTCACTTGACCCCCATGGCCCACCCTATCACTCTTCCACCTAGGAGCCAATACACAGAAGTTAAGGGTTTAAAAAAAAAACCTGACCTCAGATACTTCCCAGCTGTGTGACCCTGGGCAAGTCACTTGACCCCCATTGCCTAGCCCTTACTACTCCCCATCCACTGAGGCCACCCTGGAATGTTTTTGATCAGAGGCACACAATTGGTGAACACCAATGAGGCTTCACAGGACTTGAGCTGAGAGGAGCCAAGACGGAAGGCCGGGGTGTTCTGTTTTGTTTTTTAAGTAGATTGGATCCAATGATCAGCCCTTTTCATTTGAAAAACTTATTCACTCAACGATAAGCATTTAACTTTTCACAAAGCCTTTTACTTAACATCAGGACCATTACAGTTTATAGCATTTATTTCTGTCCAGCATTAAGTTTTGGACCATTCGCAAAGAGCGTTCGCTTCACATTAAGACCTGTACAGTTTGTAGAGCATCTTCCCTTAAGAGTAACCATTTGACCACTCGCTGGCATTCACAGCCCACTCCCCAGGCATTCACAATGGCTTCACACAAAACCTTTCTCATTGAACCTTAAGTGCTTTACAGTTTATAACTTACCATATGTTTGACAGTTCACAAAGATATTTCACTTCACAGTAAGCACTTACAATTGATAAAGTCTATTCTATTTCCAACATGAAGTCTGTTCAGTTTACAAAGGTTTTTTATCAAGTAAGTACTTGGCAGTGGACCAAGCCCGGCGACCTAAAGTTAATCACTTTACAGTTTACGAAGGGGATCCTCAAATTTTGGATTTAGAGCTGGACCTTAGTGGTTACTGAGTACAACCCCTTCATTTTACAGAAAAGGAAAGTTGGGACCGGCAAGGTGAATTGATGTGTCCAGGGTCACCCAGTAAGTGCCTGAAGAAAAATCTGAACTCGGATCTTTCTGATTCCAAAGACAGAACTCTATCCACCATACCACCAGGCGGTGAGCATGCATCAGAGGCAGGACTTGAATTCTATTTACTATTCTTCAAGATCAATGCAAAACAATTAGGGCGAAGAGGAGAGAGGGGTCAGGAAAGACCCCTCGTAACTGCTCTGAAGGAAGCTGAAGCTTTAAAAAGATCGTGGGAGCTGCCCCCATCCATTCCCTCCCATTTTGGTGTTGTCTATCGAGGAAGAGGAGGAAGACCACACACTAGCAAGAGAAGCCCAAGGAGTCTGCCCCGAGAGGACGAGGGAGGCAGGAATGCTCAACAAATCCAGGCTCTGGGGACCGAGTTGCAATCACCCAACACAGCGAGACCTCCCCTTCGAGGCTTTTTCTGCCCTTTTCCAACCATAACCACCAGCCCAAAGGAGCTTGTGTATCAGTCTGCGGCTGCTGGTGTGGTCAGTGGAGGCCTGGAGATAATGAGGCTGAGGTTAGGGGTTTGATCTCAGCCCAAGTAGGTTAGCTTGGCCCTGTTCCCTGGTCACAGCCCGAGGCTTGACACTGGTCCCATACTGGGCCCTGACTCTGGTCCCAGACTGAACTCCCAGCTTACATATGGTCAGAGTCCAGATCCTAGTCCCAGCCTGAGCTGGGCCCCAGACTAAACCCTGAACTCAAGACCCTGACTTCGGACACAGACCTCAGGCCCAGAGGGACGGCCGACCCGGACCCAGCCTTGGCCGTGCTACCAGCCTAAGCCCCTACGTTAGTCCTAGAGGAAGATCTCACCTGGGAAACAGACGAAAGCCTGACTTGGGCCCGGATGGCTTTGGCCAAAGACAGAGCTCTGATTTGGGTGATCCACATTGAACTCTGACTCGCATTCCAGGCTGAATTCTAATGTGAGTCACAGATCAGCCATGAGAGACAAGAGAGCTCTGCAGGGGCCACAGAAGAGCTCCACATCCTCCTACCTAGGCTTTAGGAGCACGGGTTCCACGAGAAACCGAATGCAGGATCGCTTCCTTGGTTTGGGAGCTGAGAGTTATGCACCGATGGTGGCAGGTGGGGCATCTCTCTCCCAATCCCAAAGCCACAGCAGCTAAGGACTGACATTCGCTCACAACCAAAGGCCTGAGCCTTGCCCCCACTGGAGCCCTGACCTCAGTCCCGAATAGAAGGGGACAGCACTTAATGGTTTTGTTTATTCGTTTTTACACTTTTTCTTACTTATTCTGAAAATGTCCGCTGAATAAAATATGTACAGCGTGTTATAGAAAATGAAGACTCCTCTCCTATCTCTGTTTCTGACTTTCCAGCCTTTGCTGTCATGCCTCGATTGTCTTCTCGTCCCAGAAGAAGCCTCCACCTCTCCAGCCACCTCTTCCCACTGATGTGTTTCCATTTTGAAGAAGAGCTTAGAGTAGCCATCCTCACTCTTCTCACTCTTCTCCTGCTTCTAGGTCTCAGGATTTCACTCCCCTTCTCCCCTGCCAAATCTCCTCCTCTCAACCGCTCCAGTACCTCCTCCCCACATTTTTTCTACTTCCTTTTTCTGTATTATCTTCCCCCAATAGAATTTAAGCCTTTTGAAGGCAGATATTTTCTGTGTTTGTATCCCTTGAACTTAGCATGGTGCTTGACACACAGTAAGTGCTTAATAAATTGTTATCTTTGCTTGACTTGAAGAAAACTATTGCACTCAAAACCATGGACCTTGTGTGCCAATTACCTTCTCTCATGTGTATAATAATAAACTTTACATGCAACTTTCCAAGCTGTCCTGCTCCTCAGGGCTCCCTTCCGTCCTTCTTTTTCTCTTCCTACTTTTTAAAGGTTGTTTCAATGACCTCATTTTCTTTCTGTTCTTTTTCTTCCTTTCTTCCTTTGTTTTTTAAATTTTGTAGAAAGAAAGAGAGAAAGAGAGAGAAAGGAAGGAAAGAAGGAAGGAAGGAAGGAAGGAAGGAAGGAAGGAAGGAAGGAAGGAAGAAAAGAAGGGAGGAAGGAAGGAAGGGAGGAAGGAAGGAAGAAAAGAAGGAAGGGAGGAAGGAAGAAAAGAAGGGAGGAAGGAAGGAAGGAAGGAAGGGAGGAAGGAAGGAAGAAAAGAAGGAAGGAAGGAAGG
>NC_058133.1:30349386-30360065 GCF_016433145.1 Gracilinanus agilis | reverse complement strand
CTCTCTCTCTCTCTCTCTCTCTCTCTCTCTCTCTCTCTCTCTCTCTCTCTCTCTCTCTCTCTGTTTTTGTTTCTGTGTCTGTCTATCTGCCTGTGTCTCTCTTTCTCTGTCTCTCTGTTTCTCTCTCCTTCTCTCCTTCTCTCCTTCTCTCTCTGTCTCTCCTCTCTGTGTCTCTCTTTCTCCTCTTCTCTTTCTCTCTCACCTTTTCTCTCTTCTCTCTCTCTTTCATTCTCTCTCCTGTCTCTCTCTTTCTCTCTCCCTCTTTCCCCTTCTCTCTCTCTCTCATTCTCTCTCCTCTCTGATTTTCTCTTTCTCCCCTTCTCTCTCTCTCATCTTCTCTTGTATCTCTCTCTGCTCTCTCTCTCCTATCTCTTTCTCTTTCATTCTCTCTTTCTCCCCTTCTTTCTCTCATTTTTTCTCTCTTTCATTTTTTCTCTTTCATCTCTCTCTCATTCTCTCTCTTCTCTGTTTTTCTTTCATTCTCTTTCTCCCCTTCTTTCTCTCTCTCATCTTTTCTCTTGTATCTCTCTGTCCTCTGTCTTCTCTCTCTCTCTTCTCTCTGTCTCTCTCTCTCTTTCTTCTCTCTCTCTTCTCTCTGCCTCTGTCTCCGTCTCCCTCCACCCCCACCCCCAGCACCTCCTAGGCAAGCCTGAGGGCTGCTGGGGGCCAGCAGTGAGCGAGGCCCCGTGTAGAGCTGGGAGGCTCTAGGCTTGGCCCATTTTCCCCATCCAGAGCCCCCTTTGGGGCCTGTCCCCTGCCATTTACCGCCAGTCCTAACAGGGCAGCCTAATGATGGCAATTACATCTGAAGAACAGGCTTAATGAATATTAGGCAGCTGTGGACATCAAAGCCTGGGCAGGAGAAGAAACCTAATCTCCTTCCTGGAAGCCCTTTCTCCAGCAGCCCAGGCCGGAGGAGCCGGCGGCCCTTTGGTGGGCTGTCAGGAGCAATTTCGAGGCGCCCGTGGAGGGGCACTTTGAGCACGACCTTCTGGCCCGGCGTTTGTAACATCATCTAATCGCCGCATCTGCCATCATCTCCTCCCTGGCCGTCAATCAGGCCAGACTCCCAGGAGAAAGCGCGGCCCTGTGGGCCTCGGTCTCTCCCTCTTCCCGGTCAGTCCTTCAAGGCCCAGGTTTGGGGAGACCACCAGGCTCAGGGCCAGGAGAGGGAAGCGAGACCACAGAAGACCCAGCCCTCGTCCCAAAGGCACAGCAGCAGCCCCAGAAAACATGTTGGACTTGCATCAGAGGAGCAACTCTGTCGCCTGCTGGCACTGGGTCACTTCACAGAGCCTCAGATCGATTCCTGCCCTCCCTCCATTTCACAGATGAGCAAACTGAGGCACAGAGAAATGGCCTAGCCATGACCCCACAGCAGGTACGTGACAGAACCAGGATTCGAATACGGTCCTCCTGAGTCTCGATCCAACCCGCTTTCCTTTATCCAATGCCTCCTCCTCGTCCTTCCCCTCTCTGGGACACAGGCTGCTCGCTGGCAAGATGGCGGGGCTGGATGAGACGGTCCCAGCACCCAACTCTAGTCTGATGCAACTACAACCACGGCAGAGACAACGCAGTCACCAGAAGTAACACGGCCACAATGTGGAGCGGGAGATGGTCAGCGGAAACGCCGAGGGAGCTCCCTATGGTCAGAGGGTCAAGGGCGGTACTGCTGAGGGGAATCAGGGAAGGCTTCACGGAGGAGGAGGCCCTCGAGATAGACTTTGAAATACAAATCAACAGGCGAAGTAGGAAGGGAGGACCAGGCAAGGGGAACAGAGTAAGCAAAGATGCAGAGTCGGGAGATCACGGAATGAGCGGAGGTAGGAAGGGACTGGACGGTCATCCCATTAGGATACAGACTAGATTAGAGGAAGGTTTTCACTAGCCATAAAATGCAGAAGGATGGGGTGGGGAGGCAACATACACTAATAACTGGCATCTATAAGGGGCCTTTTAAAGCTGATAAAGAACTGTCTCATTTGAGCCTAAAAATGACCCTGGGACGAGAGGATGCGTGCATTATTATACCCATTTTGCAGATGATGAAACCAACTCTCAGAGAGAGATTAAGTGACTTGTCCAAGGTCACACAACTAGTATTCTCCCAGGAAATCTTTGAACCCAGGTTGCCCTGAATTCAAATCCAGCATCCTGCCAACTCTCCCCATCTTGCCCCCTCTGTGATCTGAAATTTCTAGGATCTGCGATGTCTTCTCCGGCATGTCCTGCCCTGGTCTGACCCCCCGGGAGGTCCGGGCACTGAGGATTCAGGACACTGAGAAGCCGGAGGAGGGAGAGCAGGACAGGGAAGGGTCTGGAGGCTGACAAAGGAGGAGGGCACATTTAGGCTCCCAAGTGACGACGGAGGGGCACGCTGTCTCCGAGGACCTGGAGGGTTCCCGAATGGAAGATGGCCTCCTTGGTCTGGTTCTGCTAGGTCCCTCTGGAGCAGTGGGGAGAGATGCAGAGAGGTAAACGGAGGCTTCCTGAAATGAGAGCTGGCCTCCAATGAGCCACGACGGGACGCCCCCTCTCTGGAGGTCTTCACGGGGAGGCTGGCTGCTCAGGCGTCAGCGATTCCCCCAGTCTGGAATGTTCTCTCTCCTCTGCTCCATCCACTGACCTCTCTGCCTCCTTTTAGCTTATTTTGTTGTATTTTTCTGTCTTGGAATCAATATTCAATATCTGTTCCAAGGCAGGTTAGTGGTCAGTGCTGGGCAATGGGGGTTAAGTGACTTACCCAGGACCCTACAGCGGGGCTGGGCTCTCCATCCACTGAGCCTGCCCTGCTGGTTTTCTTTCAGTTCCATGTAGAATCCGCCTTCCCCAACCCCTCTTCATTCCGGCGCCCTCCCTCTGTCCTGTATTCCCCAGAGAGCCCGGATCCCACTCAGTGTACGCGTGTGTGCCGCTTGTCTCCCCTAGTAGTAGACTGCCGGCTCCTGAGGGCACGGGCTGTCTTTGACCTCTGTTTGTGTCCTCAGTGTGTTGCCTGGCACACAGCAGGCACTTAGTCGATGTTTGTGGATTGATCGAGCCTCTGGAGAGGCTTTCTGAGCAGGCATGGAAGAAACCAATGGACGTAGCCATCACCAGGGCCTCAGTGGTCACGGAAAACCAGGAGGAGAGGGAAGGGTAAACCGTGGTCGCTCACTGAGATAGCCAGGACAGGCTGGGGAGACAGACTCTAAAAGGGTTCGAACAAATCTGGTCTCGGACTTCCTTGCCGCATGACCCTGGGCAAGTCACTTATCCTAAGTGCCAAGCCCTGCCCGCTCTTCTCCCACAGAATCAATACTCTTTTTCAAGGCTGAGACTGAAGGGAAGCGTTTCTGAAATGATAACAATAAATAAATGAACTAAATAAAAGGCATCGAGCTAAAGCAGCTGGATCTGGCGGGAGAGAGCCCGGGACCTCCGTGGGGAAGGTCAGGACACCACGGAGCGGAGGGAGGATTTACCCCAAGGTAACCCCACCTGTCTGGGGCTCCCCAGCCTGGGAAGGGTAAAGGCACTGAAGCTCTTGTGAAGGAAGCCAAGCGTTCCCTCCCCCAGCTGGGATGTGCAGCGAGGGGCCCACATGCCTCCCATTACCATTAATGAGAGCTCGGTGGAAGAAATCTCCCCATAAGACGGAAAACTTAACACCCAGTAAATATTTATTGATCACACAGAATGCCGATTAACTCTTTCCCCACTGGACGCCCCTCCCCCAGGGTTCTTCTATGAGGGGCCCCAGAAAGTGGGGGAAAGAGCACCCTGCTTGGTAGCGGGTCCCAGCTCCAAGGACAACTAAGGGAGGCTGAGAGGCCAAGTCTAACACCCTCCTTTTCCAGATAGGGAAACTGAGGCCGATACAGGGCAAGTGACTTGCTCACGATCACACAGCTAGTAAGGGGCCGATCTGGGATTCCAGCCCAAGTCCCGAACACTGGACATTGTCCATGGAACCACAGGACTCGGGGTGGATAATGTTGCTCCTCCAGGCCTCCGTCTTCTCAATTTTAAAATGGGAACAAGAATGATGCCTTTCAGAGTTGTGAAGAAAACATCTGGCAAACTCTAAAGAGCCGTGCAAAGGTCTCCTGTGAGGAACAAGAAGCACCGGGTTCCCAAAGCGTTTCAAGGCTGTGAAGCCCTTTACAAATAGGATCTCGTTGGACCCTCACAACCACCTGGAGAGGTCGAGGCTACTGTTATCCCCATTGTACAGATGAGGAAGTGGAGGCGGCCTCAGCCGGGGTCACACGGCCAATGCATGGCTGAGATGAGGGTCTTCCAGTGCTCTGTCCACTGGAGCCGCCTCTAGCCAGCCTCTTTTGGAAGTAACTCTACCTAACGAAGGCTTCCTCCAGTCTTTACTGTCATAAGGCAGCAACGACTCTTTGGTTCTAAGCCTTCCACCTCCAACATCTAAATTCTCCCCAGAAGAACAGTTCCAGTCAATAACCATTTATTAAGCACCTACTGAATTCTGGGACTAGAAAGACAAAGCAGTCACTGCCACGGTGGATTATCTCCAGTTTACCCCATCTTTCTGGGCTAGTTGTCTCCTCCGTGACACTGGCAGCTCCTCGAGGGCAGCCACTCTCTTTTGCTTTATTTCTATCTCCAGGGCTTAGCACAGTGCCCGGCACATCCTTAAGAGGTTCTTAACTGGCCGGTTAGAATTTCACTCCTAAAAGCATCCACGGACAGAAGAAAGTTTTAGAAGCTCCGGGAGGAAAGGAGACAGACAGGCCGTCTAAGGTCCTCCCTCCTCTCTGGTTTGGGTTCTAAGCTCCCTCCTGCTCTCGGGTTCTACGTTCTAAGCCCTCTCGCCCTGTCACTCTACGGTCCCGGATCTCTGACATCTGAAGGTTCCCTCCCCAACGGGACATTTTGTGCTTCTCCATGTCCTCCACCTTCTGGGACTCTGGCTAAGCCAGGCACCCGGGAGCCCGGAGTCACTGAACAAGCCTTGGCCTGGCACCCCGGGCCACGTCTAGGATGGACGTTCTCCCTTCTCTCTCTTCCACACACACTCACTCTCTGAAATCAAGGCTCGGCCCACAAGCCCCTTCCCTGGAAGAGCCTTCCCTGATCCCCCCGTCTCCCATCTCCCAGCTTTAAGGGAAACGCTTCCTCCCTCCTCCTACATTTGCAGAACGGAATCCGAGTATTTGTACTTATTTTACATCTTAACCTTCAGGACACTTTCAGCTCCTTGAGAGTTAGCCAAGGCATGGCCCTAGCACTCAAGATGGAATTTGGGGACTAGAAAGCCCAGAGGGAATGAGTCAGTGAATGAATAGGTGATAGCCTCGAACAAGCCCACTCCCCCTTCCCGGCCTCAGTTTCCCTATTTGCAAAATGAAAGAATTAAATGGAATGATGTAAGAGAAAACAATGGGTGGTTTCTACAGGTAGTGAACTCCCTGTCACTGCAGGTCTTCAAACAGGGGCCAGATGGACGCTTCTTGGGGATGGTGTAGAGGGGATTCTTTTTTTTTTAACCCTTAATTTCTGTGTATTGGCTCCTAGGTGGAAGAGTGGTAAGGATGGGCAATGGGGGTGAAGTGACTTGCCCAGGGTCACACAGCTGGGAAGTGTCTGAGGCTACATTTGAACCCAGGACCTCCCGTCTCTAGGTCTGACTCTCAATCCACTGAGCTACCCAGCTGCCCCCCCCTTTTTTTTTAATATAAAACCCTCACCTTCCCTCTTGGAGTCAATCCTGTGTATTGGCTCCAAGGCAGAAGAGTGGTAAGGGTGGGCCATGGGGGTCAAGTGACTTGCCCAGGGTCACACAGCTGGGAAGTGTCTAAGGCTACATTTGAACCCAGGACCTCCCGTCTCTAGGCCTGACTCTCAATCCACTGAGCCACCCAGCTGCCCCCTTGTACTAGTTCAGCTACCAGTGGGACTGTGTGCCAGGGACACCCCTTCCTACTAGGGCCAGAACAAAAGTGGGACAGATGGAGGTTTGTTCTAAGGCCCCACAATTCAGAGGGTGCTGACAACCCTAAGACTCCTCAGGGAGCTTGTGATCAAGCTAACTTAGTACCTTGTTGTCAACAAGAATAAATATTTAAAAAAGGAAGCCACCAGATGGCTCGCCCTCCCCCAGCCGAGCCGAGGGGTCTCTGTCTGTCTCCCCAGACGCTCCCATGAAGATCTGTGTAAGAGAGGTAAGTGGGGGATGTCCCCCCTGCTTCCTGCTCCGGGCCCACTGTGTGAGCTCATTCTGGTCCTGGAAGGGATCTTCTAAGTCTTAACATCCTGTGATTTGTGGATCCCAGCCTGGGGCCTTGAACCCAGAACCAATCTGCTTACCCGCCTCCCCCTCTCTGCCTCTACATGGCTCTTTATCTCGGGGGCTAAATCTTTTTTTTTCCATTCTTAAAACCTTATATTCTATCTCAGTGTCCTTTTTTTAAGCCCTTACCTTCCATCTCAGATTCTGAGGGCAGAAGAGTGGTAAAGGCTAAGCAAATGGGGTTAAGTGACTTGCCCAGGGTCACCCAGTTAGGGAGTGTCTGAAGCCAAATTTGAACCCAGGACCTCCCATCTCCTGGCCTGGCACTCCGTCTCCTATGCCCCTCAGGAGCTAAATCTTGAGAGAAGACGGCACCCAGGAAGTCACTCTGCCTCTGGGGTCAGAGGAAGCGGAATCAAATCCAGCTTCTCCATGAACTATCGGTAGGATCAGGTCAGTCTCTGGGTCCCGGAAGGTTTAAAGTTCCTCCAGAGCTCCCTCCCTTCCCCTCCGCTCCAGCCTCCCTCCCCGAGCCAGTGAGGCCTTTGGGGCAAGCTTGAGCTTCCTACGTCCCTTCCGCCTTCTGGGACCCGAAGACCAGAGCTTGACCTGACCCTGGGACATGGCTGGGATGGACTTTCTCCCTTCTCTCTCCGGAGTTCTCCCCTCCCCTCCATTCACACTCGCCCCTTCCCTGATCCCCGGCTCCCATGTCCCAGCCCATCGGGGGGATGCCGGTCTGTAGGAGCCCTCAGCATTGTGGCCGACACATAGTAGGTGCTCAGGCGGTGCTGGCTCGCCTGACAGAGAGCGAGGAAACCAGAGCAGCCCGCGCCCACGGCCCGCCCGCCATCTTGGATGCAGTACAAAGAGCCGGAGGGGTTGAGGAAATGCAGAAATCTTGGCATGGACTGCCGGTGTGACTTTGGACCAGATTTCTCAGCCTGTCTGGGACTCAGTTTCCTTTTCTGTAAAAAGGAAGGCTCAGGCCGTGGGGAAGTGCTGGGCTTAGGCTTCTTGCAGAGTTTTGTTCTACTTGGCCTCAAAGGGTCGACAGGAGCAAGGGGAGGAAGCTCCCAGGAGGCTGCCCGAGGGGGGCAAAGACCCCGGGGCTCCCAGAGGAAGGAGGCCTTGGCAGATCCCGCTCCTCCCCCCAAGCCTGGCACTCCCCCTTCCACGCAGCAGAACTCAATTAGGGCCCTGCTTACACACCAGTTTTCGGAGCCAAACCAAATTCTCGTAACCCCACACGGCTCCGGTTCAGCTGTGAGCCTCACAGCTCCACATCCCCTCCGGGCTCCAGGCTGCAGCCCCCAGCACACGGCCGGCCTCCCTCTCTGGCACTCGGGTGCGCATGGCTGGGGAGGAGCAGGCGAGCCAGCAGAGACACCCACGGGGGGACGGGAACCTGCCGCGGGACGGGAACCTGCCGCGGGGGCAGAAAGCCCAGGCGGGGGGAGGCGGAGGGGCAGAGAGACACAGCCGGCTCTGCGTGAAACGAGAATGACTCCTCCATCCCCACCCAGCCCCGAGAGCTCACCGAGCTGCTAGGCCCAAGCGGGCCCCGAGAAGCCGGGAGACCCCCGGGGGGCCTCTCCTCCGTCACCTCACCCCCCCTCTGGTGACAAAGGGCCGGGGAGAGACGTCGGAGCTGGGAGCCAAGAGACCTGGGTTTAAATCCTGCTTCCGCTGCCCGCTACCAGAGGGGACCACCGAGGGCAGAATCCCTTCTAGTCTCTGGGCCTCGGTTTCCACATCTGTAAAATGAGAGGGCTGGACTCGCGCTTGGAGGGTCTTTCTAGCGCTTTGGATGGTTGAGTCTTTTCAGGCCTGTCCCACTCTTCATGGCCTCATTCAGAGTTTTCTTGGCCAAGACCCCGGAGAGGTTTGTCCTTTCCTTCTCCCACTCATTTCACAGGTGAGGAAACGAAGGCAAGCAGGGATAAGTGACCCGGCCAGGGCCACGCAGCAAGTGTCTGGGGCTGGATTTGGACGTATGAAGCGAGTCTTCCTGATCCCAAGCCCGGGGCTCCAGGCCCTGCTGATCCCAGGCCTCGGCTTCTTGCCAGGCCTCATAGTCCACGTTCTCAGGTCCCTCCCGGCTCCGTGAGATGCCGGTCATTCGTCCTTCAGCCCCCTCCCCGGTGTCCTTGGAAGGTCAAAGGAAATCCTGGGAAGGGTGGCCAGGGGGCATGGGGAGCCGCTAGGAGAGCCTCCCGTCGGCCCTGCCTCTTCCCGAGCCTCTCCTCTCCAGTTCTGGCCTCGCCGGCGATCTGGGGGCCCTCGCCTCCCTTCCCGGGGTCTCGGGGTGTCCCCCTGAAAGGAGCCGGGCAGGGAAGCCGTTCCCAGGCCCTCCGTCCCCCAGCCTCGGCCGGATCCAAAGGGCAGCAGAGGTCCGGGAGGGGAGGGAGGCCGGCAGCATTCCTCCTCCCAGCCTGGCAGCCGCCTCGGAAAATCAGGCGCTGCCTTCCAGCTGCTTCCTCGGGCAATTACCCATTCATGGCTCACCTAGAACTCGCAGCCCCCCAGCCCAGCGTGGAAATGTGCTGGCTGCGTGAGGAGGGCCACGCCGAGAGCCTCCAACCACACGCGTGCTCCCGGCGCGGAATTGTGGCCGACGGCGCGGGGGGCCGAGGCCGAGGGGGCTCCCTTCCTCGCCGCCGCCCTGCGCCCTTCGCTCCTCTCCCTTCCCCGCCAGGCTCCCGGCCCCGGCCGCTTCCTCTCCACCAGACCCAAGTCCACGGCTCTTCAGTCGTGTCTGACGGCCCCTTTGGGGTCTTCTTGGCAGAGACGTTGGGGTGGTTGGCCCATTTCCTTCTCCAGCTCACTTTTACCTAGGAGGAAACTGAGGCAAACAGGGCGAAGTGACTCGTCCAGGGTCACACAGCTAGTAACTATCGGAAGCCCAATTTGAATTTAGATCTTCCTGGCTCCAGTACTACGGAGGTGCCTGATATGTGGCCTCAAAGATCCTCCAGCTGGCAAGGACCCCAGGGCCAAAGAGGAAGAAACCAAGGCCTAAAGGAGAGGAAGGGGCTCAGGGCTCAGGTCCCGCCCAGCTGGGGACTCGAATCCAGGACTTCTGACCTCCACCGGGATGGCCTTTCTCTAACAATGACCGTATTCTCCAAAGGTCATCAAGGCCAGCCCATTCCTGTGCCGGACTCCCCTCGTCAATCCTCTAACAAGGGGCCGTTCTTGCTCTCATGGACATCAAGGTAATGAGTTCCCTGTCCCAGGAAGTCTTCCAGATGACCACGTAGCAGGGAAAACCCTTCTTCTGGCTGCCCAACTGTGAAAGGCTCCCCCCATCCCTCAAGACCCAGCTCCCCTCCCCCCTCTCCAAAGCCCCCCCAACAAGCCCGCCCCAGAGCCCAGGCTGCCGTGACCCAGCCGCTGAGCACCCGCAGAGACGCTGGACGGGCAGAGCAGGAAGTCCCGCACTCGGGCTCAAAGGAGTCCATTTCCAAGGCCAAAACGTGACTGGACAGCAGCTTGTCCGACAACGATCTGAAGGCTTTAGTGGCCTCCAAGCACACTCTATCTCGATCAATACGGCCTAGAGAGGCAGCACGGTGTAGTTCCATGGGGCCCTGCTCTTAGAATCAGAAAGTCTTGGGTTCGAATCCTGCCTTGAACCTTTACTAACTTGGTGACCACAAGCTAATCCTGTCTCACCTTCCAGGCTCAGTCATTAGATCCATGAAATATGGTGGACAGTAATAATGGCTGCGGTCCTGCCCTCTCGGATACCCCACCATCTTCTGCCTCTAAAGGGCTTGGCCAACCCAAGGCTGTCACTGTTTTCATGCCTGGGATTCTGCTCTGGCCTGGCGAGCCTTCATCGGGGGGCTCCTGTGTTCAGGGCCGGTCAGGAAGGCTCCTGAGGCGTGTGCCGTGTCCAGAGGAGGGCAGCCGGCCCGGCGAAGGGCCTGCACTCACGCCATCGCAGGACGAGCTGAAGGAACTGGGCTCGGGTTAGGCCGGAGACAGAGGAAGGCTCAGGAGCTCAAGAAAGCTGGGTGCAAATCGTCATGTGGGACAGAGATCACACGTGTCCTATCTGGCCCCCAAGAGCAGAGCCAGAGGGAATAATGAGAGAGTGAGCTCCCTGTCAAGGGACGTCTGCCAGCAGACCATGCAGGAGAGGAGGCTGGGACAGATACGGCAAGTGCTAGAGTGCCTTTCTACTAGAAGCTTTGGAGCTTTTATTCGGGGGTTCAGAACCTCCCTTGATGTCCATGAGAGCAAGAAAGGTGAGCTTCCTGCCCCCCTCTCACTGACACCAAGAGTAGCGAGCACAACACAAGCAAGTCTACTCCTCCCTTTTCCCACTCCCTTCCTCCCTTCTTTCCTTCCTTCCTTCCTCCTTCCCTTCCTTCCTTCCTCCCTTCTTTCCTTCCTTCCTTCCTCCTTCCCTTCCTTCCTTCCTCCC
>NC_058133.1:30319084-30344422 GCF_016433145.1 Gracilinanus agilis | reverse complement strand
GAAGAAGAAGAAGAAGAAGAAGAAGAAGAAGAAGAAGAAGAAGAAGAAGAAGAAGAAGAAGAAGAAGAAGAAGAAGAAGAAGAAGAAGAAGAAGAAGAAGAAGAAGAAGAAGAAGAAGAAGAAGAAGAAGAAGAAGAAGAAGAAGAAGAAGAAGAAATTGTCCAACCTCCTCATTTTACAGAGGATCAAAGGGAGGCAAAGAGGAATCTACAATTCCATCAGCTCTTTCTCCATCCCTTCTTCTCTGTGACTTTACTTACCGGTGGGGAGAAGAGGCATCCCAGGCCCATTGACCACACGAGGCAGCTGAATCTTCCAGATCGGAACCAGCTTGCCCCAATTCACAAGACGGGTTCAAGAGTGAGTTAAGAAAGAGCCACCCGCCTCCACCTCCCAATTTTACATTGGGTTCCCCTGCCATCCCCAGGCTCCCTTCCTCCTCCTGGGTCACGAGGGCCCACAGGGAGGCAGAAGGGGGAGCCGGGGAAGCCGGGTCAGAGACGGGGGAAGGTGAGGGCATGGAAACGGCCCAACAGGGCTACAAGAGCCGCCGGCCTCCCCACCCCGAGCCTCCCGACTCCTCGCTCCTTGCCACAAGATATAAACTAATCTATTTAGTTAGAAAAACATGGTTTATTGGGATCTGAGTGATTTGTATTTCGTTCTCTACCACAAGATGTAAACTAATCGAGTTACTTAGAGCAACTCGGTTTAAGGGAATCCAGAGCAATTGGCCTCCGAGGCAAAGCCGGGTTCCGCTGAGCTCCCCGCTTATTGGGCTTTTCCTCCCACCGTTCAGTTCTGAAAAGTCTGCCCTGTGGCCGCTGCTCACTGCCGTCCACCTGTGCCTGCACGGCCTGGCCAGGCGGGGGGCCCACCCCGAGGATGCGGGGCCTCCTTGCCCAAGGCCTGGAACTCCCCAAAAGCTACGAGAGGTGATCAGGAAAAGGGAGGCTCCCTGTCGACTCCTGGCCACGCCATTTAGAGGAGGGAGGAGGAAGACCCTGGGAGGGACCCCTGGGGCCAGGTGCGCCATCTGGGAAGGGCCACGGAAGTCCCCACTGACTAGTGCTGTGTGCCGAGAGCCAGCTCAGCCTCTGGGCCTCCGGCGAGGAGTGCCAACCCTTCCCAGAATAACCAGAGGCCCTGGGAGAGCATCGAGGCTAACCCCTATTAGGGGGTGCTCTGCTTGGCCGCCATCTTGGATTCTGCCCCATGGCTCTCCCAGCTCCAGCGGCATCTCCTAAAGGCTCAATATTAACAGCTAGCGTTCCTAGAATGCTCTAAAGCTTGCCAAGGGGGGCCTGGAGACGGGAGGTCCTGGGTTCAAATCTGACCTCAGACACTTCCTGCCTATGTGGTCTTGGGCCTCTCACTTAACCCCCATTGCCTAGCCATTGCCACTTTGGAACTACCCCACAGTATTGACTCTAAGATGGAAGGGAAGGGTTTAGACTAAAATAAAGTGAAGTTTGCCAAGCACCTTGCAAACGTCAGCTCCTTCGTCCTCACAACAGCCCAGGAGGTTAATGTTTTTTATTATCCCCATTTTACAGATGAGGAAACTGAAGCAAGAAGAAGTCAAATGACTCTTTCAGGGTCACACATCTAGTAAGACTTCCTGATGCAAAGCCCAGGGCTCTAACCACTGCACCACCCACCTGCCTATCACAACAACAATCATAAATTCTGTCTGTCTGTCTGTCTCTCTCTCCCTCTGACTCCAGGCCTTTGCACTGGGTATTCCTGAAGCCTAAAATAAACTGCAGCTTCCCTTCAGGCTCCTCTGCTTTCTTTAAGGCTCAGATCAAGCATCACCTCATACATGAAGCTGTTCCTCCTTTTCCCCAGCTGCTTGGTGCCTCCCTCCCCACCAGAACTACCTTGCAGGAATCCATGTGTCTCTCTGGGCTATTACAAGAGACGGACAGAGACAGAGACAGAGGGAGCGAGAGAGAAGAGAGGAAGAGAGAGACAGAGAAAGACAGAGACAGAGATGGAGACAGAGAGAAAAGGAGAGAGAGAGAGATGGAGAGAGACAGAGAGAGAGGCAGAGAGAGAGACAGAGAGGGAGAGACAGAGACAGAGAGACGGAGAGAGAAGGAGGAGAGGAGGAGAAGGAGGAGGAGGAGGAGGAGGAGGAGGAAATCCTTAGCCTTTGGCACCCTGCCACAGGGTGGTGTTATTAGGAACATACAAAAGAAAGGTGTAAGAGGGGAAAGAGCCCGTCTTCTGGGGGCCCTCCTGACCCCTTGTCATGTGGGATCTCTTTCCAAAGGCTGCCTCGGGGCGCTTGCCAAATGGGAAACAGAGATGTCCATATCATCCACAGGAGAAACACAGTGGGAAAATCATTTCAGCAAACATCCCAGCACCACCGGCTCTTCGGCCCCTTGGAGGCCCAGGAGCCTTTCGCTGACCAGAGAGGTAAGTCTCAGGGCTACGTCCATCAAGGCTCCAGCTAGGATTAGGGCCAAAGGCAGAATACTTGATTCTGGCATTCAAGGCCTCTAAACTCCAGGCTCAGCCTACATTTCCACTTTTATCTCACACAACCTGTTCATCTGCTCTGCACTCCTACAGAAACACACACTTGACCATTTGAGAAACAAGCCAGGCTCCTTCCTACCCACACTGGCCTTTTCCAGTTGACTGAATCCCAGCCATCATTCAATGCCCAGCTGAAGTCAGACCTCTGCGAAGCCTTTTTTGGGCACCAAAGGCCTCCACAACTGCTCCTTCCTGACTCTCCACAACTCATCAGGCCCTGGGCATAGACACCCTTTTGAAATCTGGGTATCTTCCCACCTCATATGAATTAGATGTTTGGTTGAGCGACACAGTGAATAGAGCACACCTAGGATCAGGAGACCCGAGTTCAAATTCTACCTCAAATGCTTACTCATTATATGGCCTGAGACAAGGCACTCAACTTCTGTTTTCCTCCCTTTGGGGGAAGGTAGCTCCCTGTCTCACAGGCTCATTCTGAAGACCAAACGGGACACTGTGGGAAGATGCTTAGCACACGGTAGGCACGACATAAATCCTAGCAATAGTGATGCTCCGCAGCAGCAGATCCCGCGATCTTACACCGACTTCTGCCCCGCATCACCCAGAGCAAACCCACTGGATGAACAGAGTCGATAGCAAACGATGCTTGAAAAGCAGTTACTGAAGGAGCCTTCAGAGCCGCCGTGACTCGTCTTGTGGCCTTGGGTCAACCCCATCACAACTCTGAAGGGGAAAGAGATCAACCCCAGGCCCAGAAGGGGCCTCCCGGGCCAACTCACTCATTTGACAGGGGGAGAAACAGAGGCCACGGGCCAGGAGGGGCCCAAGGTGGTGCGTGGCTGGCACGGCCACCGCTTCCCTACTCTCTCGGCTGCCCTGCCTTCGGGGAGAAGATGAGAACCAGAGCTTGGTGAAAGGGAAGAGGTCTCTGGTCATCTGCGGCTGACCCAAGGCCCCAAGCCGAGTCATGGCGGAGCCGGACTCTCCTGCCTCCAAGCTGGGATCCCTGATGAAGATTCCTCCAGCATCCGAGCTTGGGAAAACAAGAGGGAACGCCGTGGGAAGGGGTCACGGCCAGGTTTCTTACTGCTCAGACTCAGCTCGCAGCCCAGGCGGGCAAGGGCCAGCCAGAGGGCCGGGTGCCAGCCCGTCGCCCACCCTCGGCCCCCTCCTCTTCCTCCGGGATCCCAGCTTGGTGACCTTGGTAAGCCAGGCTGCCCGGGCAGAAGGAGAGGTCAGCGCCTGGCTGAGGGGAGCTGGCTGTCAGAGGATGGCGTGCTGGAATTAGTGGAAGAAAGGGACCCGAGCCAAATGGCTTAGCCGAGGGCGATTTTAGCAGCAGCCAGGCAATTGGATAATTGAAATCAGGGACCCCGGGTGAACGCTGGCATGTAAACCAGAGACCTTCCAAGGCAAACAAACAAATCAACGGGGGGACGGGGAAGGAACCCTGGGCTGGGGGCGGGGGAGCCCTCACCTCCTGAAGGAGGGGGAGCCCAAAGTCACGCCAAGAGCCATCGCCCATGGGGGAGAAACAGAGGCAAAAGGGTAGAGCCGAGAGAGGCTGGGCTCAGAGAGGCCTGTGGGATGACCCCCTTCCCCTTCCTGAACTCCGCTTCTACATCTGAGGGCCAGTCCCAGAGTCAAGAAGACCCAAGTTCAAATTTGATCTCAGATACTTACTCACTGGGGGCAAGCCACTTGACCCTGTTTGCCTCAGTTTCCTCCTCTAGAAAATGATGAGGAGAAGGAAAGAGCAAACCCCTCCAGCCTCTCTGCCAAGAATACTCCAAATGCGGTCACAAGGAGTCAGACAGGATTGAAAAATGACTGAACAAATGATGTGCCAGTCGCTAGAGACACAAAGACAAAAATGGGCCTCCACCAAGTCTGAAGATTGCCAGTAGCAGGCCTGGCCTCGGGGCAGAGTAAAGCCGGGCTAATCCACCAGGTCTCTCACAATTCCAGGATCCTGCTTTGCAAGAGCCTTTGGGGGCCCCAAGTCCAATCCCTATGTGAGGGAGCAGCTGGGTGGCTCAGTGGCTAGGGAGACAGACCTAGAGATGGGAGATCCTGGGTTCCAATCTGGCCTCAGACACTTCCTCGCTGTGTGACCCTGGACAAGTCCCTTAACCCCCATTGCCTGGCCCTTCCTGCTCTTCTGCCTTGGAGCCAATACAGAGAACTGATTCTAAGATGGAAGGGACGCGTTTTGTTTTGTTTTTTAAATCCTCATGTCAGAATTCTTCCTTCCACCCATGAGGAGGGTTTCCTGAGCCTCCCTCCAGTCCGGAGGAAATGACCACTCCCCGGCCGGCTCTTTTCATTAGGACGCCGGCCCTTCCACGGAGCTGACTCCGACACCTGCCCGGCTCCCAGGTCTGCTCTCTGGGGCCAAAGATGGCCTCCACACACAGGAAGGCGATACCAAACCTCCTCCAACCTAAAGGGCTAAAGACATCTCAAAAGCCAGGCCGGGCCACCCCATCCCAGGCTGATCCAGGCGGGCACCCTGGAGCTCACGTCAGAGGACCTCAGGCAGGCCACTTCCCGGCGCTCAGCCTCAGTTTCTTCGCCTGTAAAAGGCTCCCTGGGTGAGCTGCGGCCATGCACAGTCTTGCTCGCCCCGCTCCCCCCTGCTCTCCTCCCCGGGAGTGGGATCCAAGTTCTCTGGGCCTAAGCCCTGGGGTGTGCCAGTCTCCCCTGGAAAGGGTTTAGGAGCCTGGGCTGGGAGGGGTCAGGGAGGATCTGCCCTAAGCCCTAACAGAGACAGGCAGTCCCAACCAGCCCCAAGGCGGGTGCTCAGCGCCGAGAGAGGGTGGGGGAAGACGGGCTGAAAAGCTCCAGCTCACGCTTCGGTTCTTAAGAAATGAGCCATCCTGCAGACACACTCCCCCGCCTCTTCCTGCTCTTCTGTCTCGCTGTGACTCTGCAGATGGGGCGGTGTCGGGATCATCGCCCCCTTCTACAGATGGGAACGCCGAGGTTCAGAGAAGACAAGGGACTAGGCCAAGGCCACGCAGCAAGGGAGTGACCGCACCAGGACACAGAAGGGGCAGGAAGGTGTGAGGGAGACCAGGGAGGGCCTGAAACAAAGGACTCCAGGAAAACCTGAGGGGGGACGGACAGCCGAGCTGGCCTTGCGGGAACAGAAAGATTCTGAGATGCAGAAACAGGAGCGAGTCCATTCCAGGCAGAGAAGGCAGGAGATGAGGAGAGCCAAGAGGAGAGCCAAGAGGAGAGCAGGGTGGTTTCCTCGCCTCTGACATGGGGACAAGGCCCCCTGCGCCCCCCATCACTCGTCCTGCTCTGAGGCTCCTTCATGGCACAGCCAGACCTTGGGCTTCCTGAAGGACCAGCAGCAAGACCCAAACCCTGGCAGCCCCCACCAGGCAGGGAGGCTTTGAACACCACCATTGTGCGTCTATACTGGGGAATCCGAGGGGCCAAAGGGCAGGCGGCACATGCTCTGGGCACCAGGCAGGAGGGGGCTAAACAGAATTCCTTAGACAGAGAGAGGATAACTAAAGGTTGTAGGGACTGAAGAGTTTCCATTCACGGAAGCTCAGAACCTGGAGGATGGACGGTCCTTGGCAAACACCAAGCCCAACTCTTGGATGAACGAGAGCCTCCCACTGCAACGGTCCCAACAAGAGCTCCTTCAGGCCCTGCCTAAAGAGAACCAGTGAAAGGGGTGCCGCCACCTCCTGAGGCAGCCCATTCGCTGTCTGGAAGTCACCTCAGACCCCTCACCCCTTCTTTGGACCTTCCCCAGTGAGCTCCATGTTCGGACTCCAAGGAAACGAGGCTGCCTCTCTCTGTTTCTCTCCCTCCGTCTCTGTCTCTTGTTTCTCTTTCTTTGTTTCTCTCTCTGTCTCTGTTTCTTTCTCTGTTTGTCTTCCTCTGTCTCTGTTTCTTTCTGTCTCTCTCTTCCTCTGTCTCTGTTTGTCTTCCTCTATCTCTGTTTCTCTTCTTCTGTCTCTGTTTCTCTTTCTTTGTTTCTCTCTGTGTGTCTCTGTTTCTCTTCCTGTCTCTTTCTTTTTCTCTGTCTCTGTTTCTTTGTCTCTGTTTCTCTTCCTCAGTTTCTGTCTCTGTCTTTTTCTCTCTCACACACACATAAACACAGACATTTCCCCAACCACATCGCCGCACACATAGAGAGGAGAGACTTCTACCAATACACCCCCAGACATCCTTCCAGAGACCCCTGGGAGGTGGGAGGGGGCTCCCTTTTAAGGGGGGAGACAAGAAGCAGGCTTCTAAGGAGGCTTATACAGCAATAACGACCACACTGATGAGCTTTTATAGAGCCCTTCCCAGGGTGCAGAGCACTTCCCATAACGTTCTCTCCTTCTGCATGGACGGAAGGAGAGAGCCAGGCACTAGGTACCCAGGGGGTAAGGCTTAACCAAACATAAATTAAGCCAGATTTTGAATCTTGGGCTTTGGGGTACAATTTCGGGCTGCCTTTCCTTCAAATGCTACCTATATTTTGAGGGATAATCCACGCATGACCCAGTGGAACTGCTTGTCAGCTCTGGGCGTGGGGAGGGAAGAGGAGAGGGAGACAACATGAATCATGGAACCATGGGAAAAAATTTTAAAATAACATAATTTTTTTAAAAATGCTACCTAGAATCACAGAATCTCAGAGTCATGATAACAATTATAGCTGGCATTTATGGAGCATTTATTATATTCTAAGCACTTTATTATTATATATTATGATATGATATATTATATATTAATATTACATTCTAAGCACTTTACAAATATTACCTCACTTGTTCCTTGCAACAACTCTAGGCGTTGGGGCTGTTATCATCCCCATTTTACAGCTGAGGAAACTGAGGCAAACAGGGGTGAATGACTTGCCCTGGGTCGCAGAGCTACTAAATGTCTGAGTCCCATTTGAATTCAGATCTTCCTGGTTGCAGGCCTCTGTGGTAGCAGCTGGCTGCCTTCTATCACCCGTGGGAAGGGAGCTCGGCTAGAAAACCTCGCTTTAGGACGCGGAGGGATCTCAGAGGCTGTGTGGCCCAATGCCTCCATTTTTTCAGATGAGGACATTGAGACCAGGAGAGTTAAAGACCTGAGTGGTAGAGATGAAATTTGAACCCAGGCCCTCTCGATCCAAAACTCCCTCTCTTTCCCTCATTCTATGCTCCCCTGGGCAGTAGCCTAATAAGCAGCCTCTACTGAAACACTCTCAGGGACAGAGAGCTCACTACTTCCTGAGATTGCCCACTTTACTTGGGACTGAGGATGTCTTTATGTGGATCCTCCATCTGTCTTTTCACAATTTACAAAGAGCCGAGCATGGGAGGATGTCCAGCGATCATAGACTTACAGCGGGAAAGCATTCAGTCCAACAGTTTTATTTTACAGACCTGGAAACTGAGGCTCTGATATCCTGAGTGATGTTCCCAGAGGCACATAGGAAGGAAGGGTCAGCGAGGAGATTTGAACTCAGGTCTTCCTGATTGCAAGTGGGGAACTCTAACCATGCTGACCCACCAGGACACCCAGGACACAGGCACAAACTAGCTTTTCCAGGTGGCGTGGGTCGAAGTCAAGGCAGACACGTCTTTGTCGGAGCAAAGCCAGACATGGGCAGAGGCCGAGAGGAGCCAAGCCGGGGGGACCAGCCCTGAAATGAGGGTCCGGAGGCCGTGAGCCAAGGACGCTCCCCCCTGAGCCTCCAGGACTCACGCTTGGGCTCCCCGGCCTCGGAGGCTTGCTGCAGTTCTCAGGAACTCCCAAGGAGTGCCCACGCACAGGGGGGTGCCAGGCGAAGCCGGCCTGGCATTCCAGGGCAGTGCCCCGGGCCCGCTGACTCACCACCTTCTGCCCGCCGTGTCTCCCTGGCGATGCAGAGTAAACACGGAGCGGCCCAGCAAATCCACCAGCAGACGTCCTCTCCCTGCCTCGGCTTTCCTCTTCCAAGTCAACAAGTCAAAATCCGTCTCCCATGAAATGAAAGCCTGGAGCTGCTGAGAAGATGGGCCCCCGCGATGCCTCTTGCCCACGTCATGCCCTCCTCTCCGTGCCCGCGGCGGGCCCTGCTTCTGGACCCCCCTGTCCACCCTTCCCGCAGCAGCCAAGATGACCTTCCCAAAGGGGATCTGATGGGGTCCCCCCTTAGCCCGCTCTAAACTCCTCAGGGGCTCCCCGCTGCCCCGGGGGTCAGACAAGAGATCCCTCCTTCTCGGGTGCCCTCCGCAGGCCGGCGCCCTCCTCCCTGTCCAATCCGCAGAGCCCTCCGCACGGCCTGGGCTCCAGCGGCTCCTCCCGGGATCCTGCTCTGCCTGGGCCTGGGGTCCGGGGTGGCCTCCTCCTCCGTCGATGCACTGTCACATTCTCCCCTTGGGGTTCCGCTCTCAGGAGCTTCTCCTCTCCCCTCCCCTGGACCCCCAAAAGAGCTTGGCTTGGAAGCCGGCGCATAGAGAGGACATAATAAATGCTCGTTGGGGCGGCTGGGTGGACAGAGGGCCGAATCTGGAGGCGGGAGGTCTTGGGTTCAAATGCGACTCCAGATCATTCCCCTCGCTGTGTGACCCTGGACGAGTCACTTCACCCCCGTTGCCTAGCCCTTACCGCTCTTCTGTCTTAGGGTTGTTACTAAGACAACTTGATCCACAGGGCCCCAAGGCGCACCCGTCCAGCCTCCCTTCAGAGTGCGGACCCCAAAACCGAGGGCTAGACGGAGCCGGAGGACCTGCTCTGGAACCCGGGATTTTCACTGTTCGTCCCTATCATCCTGGGCAAACGCTTCTGTCTCAGGGAAGCCACTGGACATGGCCATCCCCAGGGTGACTCCATGACCCACGAGGCAGGCAGCACCCCATTGTGCTCGGGACCAGAGACGCCTCGGGAAGCGGTTCTGGCCCTGCACCCAAGGCCGCAGCCCCCCGGTGACCCCACGGTCCCTCTTCTGGAGCCCAGAGAACCAGGTGCCTCCCCCCCCCCCCGGGGCCCTTCTCCGGGTTCCACCTCCCCTTCCCCATTTTCCTGAGGATTCCTCTCCTCTAGAGCCTCCGGCTTCCTCCGAGGCGGCTTCGGAGCTGACCCCGACTCCCCAGATGGGCCCCGACCCTCCCGGGGGTCCCTCCGTGAGTGAGGGGGGCGGGACGCCTCCTCAGCGTTCGGCCCCCCATTATCTGGGTGACAGAACGAGGCAGGGATTCCGTGCAGACTTCGGCAGCTAACGAGGGAAGAATCCTCTCCTCTGTCCCCTGGGAGCAGCCGCCGGCCCCCGCCGGCCCCCGCCGGCCCCCCGCCGGCCCTCTCCTTCTCCCCGTGTTCCTCGGAGACTTCTCGGATCCCATTTGTCTCTTCTCAGGCAAGCACAGGCTCTGGACGGCCCGCTGGACCCCCGAAGCTGGGCCTACGTGCTGGGGGGCAGGAGGCGCCGAGAGGAGGCCCCCCGCCTTCATCCGAGGCCTCGGTTTCCCTCCGGAGCCCAGCCTGACCTCCTTCGCCCGTGTCCGGCCAACTCAGGAGCTAAAGAGGGGAACGGCCTCTGCGGGCAGCCCCAAGGCCAGGGATCCGCCCAGGGTCCTTGTCGGCCGTCTAGCGGAAGCGGCTCATTTTACGGACGGAGAAACAGAGGCCGGGCTAGGAAGGGGCAAAGCGGGGAAGGGGGGCCCGCTCGTGGGATGCGCCTTCCCGCAGGCTGAGCTGCCCCTCGCCGGGCCACCCCAGAGCTCGAGGTGAGCTGCTGACCGCCCGGCCTGGCTTCTCTCTTCTCCTTTCCTGCCTGACACAGACTGTCCCAGGAAGATGAAGAGGAGGCGGGGGCGGCGGAGGCCAGAGGCCGGTGATGGATGAGAGCCTCTCGCCTTTGAAGACCCGCCTCGTGGAGCAACACGGGATTTAGGGAAAGTGAAAAGGGACCGTGGCTCCCTGGGGAGCCGGGAGCGGAGGGCCGGCCGTCCGGTGGGCCGGGACAGGAGGGGCCGGACTCTCTGGGGCTCCGACACAGGAGAAGAGGCAGCACGAAGCCCCTGCCCGGGACGCCCACCGCCTCTAAGAAGCCTCCCCAGATTCACCCCCGTCGAGGGCCGCACTAGAATCATAACCAGAACTTTGGATTAGGTATCAGAAAGGCCCAAAGCCAAGAGTTCTGACTCAGGCCATGGCTAGCGGTGGAACCCGAGGCGGGTCCCGTCGCCTCGGTCTGCCTCGGTTTCCTCGCCTGTAAAATGGGGATAGTTAGAGGGCTTCCCTTGTAGGAGGGCTGGGAGACAAATTAGATGGGGGAGCGTGTGGCCAGCGTTGTTCGGACCCCGGCTCAGCGGCTTCTGGGAACTAGACTTATCTCTCCCAGCCAAGCCCCTAAGACCTGGCCGACTCGAGCTGGGGGCCCCACTTCTCAGACAGGCTGACTTCAGTGTCCCAGAGCGCCCTCGTCCCCCCTCTTGGGACCGGAGCCCCTCGAAGCAGAGGTTTGGCTTCCCTCTTCGTACCTCTCTGTGCCCGGCTACGGGACCGACTCAGGCGGCCTTCAAGGCTTCTCTGATTGCCCTCCGGCTGGCTCCCCGCTCCAGCCCTGCCTCAGGAGGGCCCCCGGAGCTGCGGGCCCCACGGGGACAGCCCTCGGGGAAGGAAGGAGCCTCTCGGCGCTCAGCCAAGCCGGGCCTCCGGCCAGGGAAGAGACCACAGTCTGGAGTCACAGAATCGGATTCTACGTGTCTGCTGATGGCAGGCGGGCCCCGGGGGCCGGTCCTCCCCATCTGGGCCAGGACCCCGGACGAAGTCCTGCCCGTAGGCCCGGCTCAGGGGCGGCAGAGCGATGGGGCGAGAACTAAAGCCGAGGCTCCCCTGAGGACCCCAGAACCAGAGCGGGTCAGAGCGGGGGGAATGCAGAGAGGGAAGGAGAGGCTGAGGCCCTGCAGAGGCTCTCCTCAGCCGGTCAGCGGTGCCTCAGCCTAGAAGGCCTCCGGATTGCCGCGTCTACAGACAGAAGGGGGCCGGCCGGGCCTCGCTGCGCTGCCCTGGGCCAGGCCCGGTTCCGTGGCCCAGCTGCACGCCTCTCCCAGAGGAGACGGCACGTGGCCCACCCCCGGGCCCTGCTGGCCGTCTGTCTGGTCTGGGTCTGCCCAGGGCCGGCCCAGAAGGCTCCTGCTGCCTCGTGACATCTCGCTCTGGGATCCTTCGCCGGGCAGGGACCATCCCTGGATGTTTTAATATATTTATTATTGCTTCAAGACTGATTAGCGATGCCGTTTGGCCGGCGGCCCAGGGTTGGAAAAATCCCATCATCTCCTTCCAAGACGGAGGGAGCCAAGAGCCGGACTCGCTTCCGCCATCAGACCCACGCGGGGGCTCGGCTGGTCTGGGGGGGCACGTGGCGGGGTCCGTGGGAAGAGATTTTTGAGCCTGGGGGGGTCGGGAGCCCGGGCTGGAAGGGGAGCCCCGACTCTGAGAAGCAGCCTGGCCTGGGGGAGCAGGCGGAGGCCAGGACGTGGGGTCAGGAGGTGGAATTCTGGCCCTGACCTCCAGCCATTCTCGGGTCTGGCCGAGTCGCTTTCTTCCTTTGGGCCTCAGTTTCTTCCTCTGTAAAAGCAGAGGGTTAGCCTCGATAGATCACAGAACTGCAGGTGGAAGCGATCCCAGCCACCACCTAATCCAATTCCCAATAACAGGCCTGACGAATCGTCCGGAGACTTCCAAGCAGGAGGGGCCCGTCCTCCGGAGTCGGTGCCTCACCCTCGGGGACCCTCCGCTGACGTCCGGCCTCCCCCAGCACCTTCGCGGCTTCCACCCATTAGCCAAACAGGGCAGATCTCCTCCCTCTTCCACGGGGCCACTTCAAATGCCCCCTTGGCATCCCTGGCTTGTCCAAGGCTCGGCTCAGGCCACCCCCTCCAGGTGGCCCGTCTCGACTTATCAATACTCTCTCCTTCCTCCAACAACTCTGCGTTTGTCTATAGAATCCTAGAAGCGGTCCCAGGCGTCCTCGGACGTATTCTCTTCATTTCACAGAGGAGGAAACAGGCCCATCGACATTAAGGGACTTCCTCCACACCACAGGGCGGCCAAGTGGATCAACAGAGAGAGAGCCTGACCTACAGACTAGAGGTCCTGGGTTCAAATCTGGTCTCAAATCTCAAAACTGTGTGACCCTGGGCAAGTCACTTAACCTTCATTGCCTAGCTCCTCTGCCTTGGAACCAATCCACAGGATGGATTCTAAGATGGAAAATCAGAGTTTTTTAAAAAAGGATCACATAGATAGCAAGTAAAGGCTGACATGCCAAGCTGTTCTCTGCCTCCAAAGCCAGTCGGTCATCAATCACCAAGCATTGATCCAGCACCTGCTGGGGGCTTGGCACCACCGTCAAATGGGATCAAAGGCTGGAGACGTCAAGAAGCTTTTCTGAGAAAAAGGAAAGGCCGTTCAGTTTGGGGATGAAGAGATCCGGGGTCCCTTCAGAGCAGGAGTTTGCAAGCAGTCGGAAGCCACAGTCCAGAGGGGCTAGACAAGAATGACAGGAGGGGAAGTCGAGGCACACAGGCAGCTTTCTCAAATGAGATGAGAGAGGGAGAAAACAACAGGGGGCCCTCTCGGGGGCTTTGTTCAGGGGACAGCCACCAGGGGGTAGGTTATGGCCCCGGCAAGGGGCAAAACAAAAGCCAGCTGCCCCAGTGGGTGGCAGGGAGGCCCAGGAGAGAGGGGCATCTGAGTGCAGGACCTCTTCCTTCTACATAATGGCATATTTTCCAGCAGTGAAAAACATTAAAGGCTACTTAGAAATGTAGTTCTCACCACAGCTATGTTGGGTCCCAGCCCAGAGGAGGCGTCCGGGGCCATGAATGACACTGTTTTGCCCAGGATCCTCTCTCCCCCGCCCCCTCGACATCCCACCCACCGCTGCCTGAGCCTCCCACCACACCATCGTCCGGTTTAACCCCTCCTCGCTCAGAGCCTTGGGCACGTCTAATGACCAGGACCCTCGTACACCTGCCGGGGCTCCCGGACCAGAAGCTGACCCTCCCTCTGGGGCAGAGCACACCCCCAGCATACCGAGGGCTGCTTCTCCTGCCCTCCATCTACCTGGGCTAAGAAATGGGCGTACAGGAGCTGCTAACCTTCTGGGTCTGTTGGGAACTCGAGCCTCAGCCCCTTAGTCAGGGGGCAACCAGACAACGGGGCTCGGAATCAGGGAGACCCTTTGCTAGCTGTGTGACCTTTGGCAAATCAAGGAGACACAATCTCCCCTGTAAATCTGGGAGTTGCTTGTGAGCAGGGGCTGGCTTCTGACTTTCTTTGCATTCCTGGAGCCTGGCACATAGTAAGTGCTTAATATAAGCTAGTCGACTGACTAAATGATTGATAGGAGTGGCTTCTCTCCACCCACAGACTCTGGTTTGGTCCCTCCAAGCCCAGACTCCTAGAATAGCCAGCTGGCTAGTCAAGTCTTCTCTCTCTCCAATCCATCCTGCACTCTGTTGTCAAGGTGATTTATCTAAATCATAGCGCCCCAGCACAACACTTGGCACATAAGCACTTAATAAATACCAGCTAACTGACTGGGACTGTGGCGCACACAATTTCCCCTCCCTGCCCCTGCTCAACAAGCTCCAATGGCTCCCTACTACCATCAGGACCAAAGATAGATAGATAGATAGATAGATAGATAGATAGATAGATAGATAGATAGATAGATAGATAGATGGATGGATGGATGGATGGATGGATGGTTGGATGGATGGATGGATGGATGGATGGNGATAGATAGATAGATAGATAGATAGATAGATAGATAGATAGATAGATGATAGATATCTTTTATTTGAAATTCAGAGCCCTTCATAATCTGGCTCTTTCCTCTTTACTCCCTTCCATGAGCCCTGGGATCCAGCTATACTGACAGTTCCTCCTGCAGGGCTCTCCATCTCCTACCTCCCCGCCTTTGCATGAGCTGCCCCCCAACCCTGGAGTGCCCTTGCTCCTTTCCCCCTCTTAGCTTTCCCTGGCTTTCTTCACAAAGCCCTGCTTCTGTAGGGGGCTTCTCCAGCCCCGTCCCCTTGGAGATGACCTCCGGTTTCTCCTATATCTAGATCCTGTTTGTACACTGTAGATGTACCTATCCATACACACAGTTGAGTTTTTGCTGTCTCCCTACATAGAATGAGATCCTTGAGGACCTGGACTATGGATCTGCCTTTTTTTATAGCCTCAGTTAACATGCAGTGCATAGGAGGGACTTGGAAATATCTGTTGACCCATTAAATGCTTGTTGACTGACTCACCAACTTGAAATCAACAGAATGGTTCAACACGAGGGGTTCGGGCCCCACTGGACTAGCGGCTCCAGGAGAGCAGGACCGGAGTCTCCTATAGAAGAGACTCTCCAGCCTGAGCCCTACCCTACACTGCCAGGAAAGACAAAGTGAAGTTTTCCTTCCCAGAATCCAGTAGGTGGGGAGGAAGAAGGTGTGCCTGGGAGATGGAGGAGAGATGAAGAGCTTCCCTTACCCCTCATTGGGCTGACACCCCCAGGCTCCCCAAGGCCACATCTGGACTGAGGGGAAACCCAAAGGTCTCTTGCTCCCCAGGGGAGAGCTTTCAAGGGCCAGGATGGGCTTTAGCTCCCAGAAGGACTTGGGGCTCCCCTCAGAGCCAGGAAAAGCCCCAGGCAAGGCCAGGCTAGCTGAGACATCGACCCTCCTCCCAGAATGGTTTGAAGGGCCCTATCCTCCAGCAGCTCAGAAAGGGGGGGCCTTGAACAATCTCTCCGGGGGAAATGGGGATGCTTCTAGGATTCTGATTGGCCTTTCTCTTGCCCAGGTGGAAAACACCCAATTAGGCAGGATGAAAGGTATTTCCCTAATAAGGCAAAGATGTAATGCAGAAATTCTTCTTTCTCCTACTGGGTGTTTTTCTGATCAAAATTCAATTCAGGCTAATTCAGTAAGGGTTTATTAAACCCCACAGAATGTGAGGAATTGGAGGGTTCTCAGAACCCAGAACATCCTAGCTGGAAGGGAGCTCAGAACCCAGAACATCAGAGCTGGGAGGGAGCTCAGAACACAGCGAGCTTGGAACTCAGAATGTTGGAGCTAAGAGAGCTTAGAACCCAAGATGTCAGAGCTGGAAGAACACAGAGAGGTTGGAACCCAGAATGTCAGAACTGGGGCTGGGGGGAGTTCAGAACCCAGAACATCAGAGCTGGGAGGGAGCTCAGAACGCAGAGAGCTTGGAACTCAGAATGTTGGAGCTGAGAGAGCTTAGAACCCAAGATGTCAGAGCTGGAAGGACACAGAAAGGTTGGAACCCAGAATGTCAGAACTGGGGCTGGGGGGGAGCTCAGAACTGAGAATACCAGAACCCAGGAGTGAGAAGGAAGTTGGGAGCATTTAGTCTAACCCATTCCTAAATGAGAACCTTCTCTCCCAGGGGGCCACTGCTCATTCTAAGAAGCGGGGACCTCTCTCCTCCCTGGGCAGACCATCCCACTTGAGGCCAGCTCTCACTGCCACAAAGTTTTTCTAACTTGGAGCTGAAGTTTTTCTCTTTGAACCTTCTCCCTGAGGAGGGGCTGCTGGTGCTCTCACCTCTCCCCAACTCTTCCCAGCCCCCAGGTGTCCCGACTTCCCCAGACTGACTGGGCAGTGCCGTGTGCCTGCTTGTTCTCTGGGCACCCCAATGGGCTATCAGAGCTTTAGACAGGGAGGGCCTTGGCCCTGCCGGTTCTGAGCCGGCCCTGAAGGGTCGACTGGCGATGGGCTCACAGGAAGTCTGATGAGGACCCATGAAGAAAAGAACCTGAGAAAGAGGCTGGAGGCAGCCCTGTCAAACGCCGAAGAACCATTCTCAGGAGACCCAAGGCTCCACAGGTCACAATGGCCCCCTGAGCATTGATCCCTGCCCCCAGCAGTCAACTCCTGCCTTTTCTGGGCCCCTGAAAGAAGAGTAGAGGCAGCGGGTAGGACTCCTTTCATGGGGCATTATTGGCAGGGAAGGTGGCACCAGCCAAGCAGCCTTCTACCCTCCAGCCCCAACTCCCCTTCTCTAACCCCACTTTGTCTCTAGGATCTGGGACCCCCCAAATAAAACCAAACCAACTTTAAGAGCCAGCATCAGCCCCAGGGGCGGGGGGAGCTGAGCCTGAAGGTGAAGGGTCTGCCAGATTTCCCCTGGCTCTGCTTGGCCTTAGAAGGCAGAACTCGCAGCAGTGTGTGCCTGGAGGGCGAGAAGGGCTGAAGGGGGAAGGAACTGCAGGTTTCTCCTAGATCTGAGGAACAATTAAGAGTTCTGGAAAAGAAGCCTGACTGGGCTGTCTTGGAGCTCACCGGAGATTCCGATGTTGAGGCGGGCGATGAATTGTCTGGAAAATTGTACAGAGGATGCCTGCCTAGGGGCAGCCATAATGACAGCCAACAACATTTCTAGAGTGCTTTAAGGTGTGCCAAGAGCCCTGCCTCAGCTCTCTCGTCTGAGCCTCACAACAACCCTGTGGGGTGAATATTTTTATTAGACCCATTTTACAGATGAGGAAAATGAGGCTGAGAAAGGTTGTAAGGTAGATGCTATAATTAATGCTAACCCTTTCCAGATCCCCTTTTTAGATAGGCTCTTTTATTTGATTCTCACCACAACGCTGAGAGGTAGATACTATTATTATACCCATTTTACAGATGAGAAAAAAAAGGCCAAGAAAGGTCATGTATCTTGCTCAGGCTCACACAGTGAGGGAGTATCTAAGGCCAGATTTGAACCAGGTCTTCTGGACTAGCATTCTCACCATTACACTCCTCTAACTGTCTAGGCTGGACTTGATTCCTTCCTGTCCCTCCCCCTGCCTCTGCTCCACTTGGGTCTTCCAGCTCTTCACATCCTACTCCCACCATTCCTCAGTCTCTTCTACCTCTGCTCTTGAATTGTCCAGACATCATTTGGGGACCCTCAGGACCCCAACTCCAATACTCTTCGCCCAGAAGTCTTCAGTCCTTCCCTTTCTGTCTCTTCCTCAGCTTTCCCTCCTCCACTGTCACTGATCCCCAGACTGTCAGGGCTGGATGAGTCCGTGGAGTGGGTCCAGCCAGCAGGCCCAGGCAGGGGGTGGCCAGACTCACCTTCTGGGCTCAAATCTCACCTCATTGTGACTGTATATGAATTTAGGCAGGTCCCTCAGTGTTCCACAGTCTGTTTACTTCTCTGTTAAATGAAGAAGTTGAACTAGTTGGTGTCTAAGGCTTGTGTCTAAGTTGGTGTCTAAGGCTTGTGTCTAAGTTGGTGTCTAAGGCTGTGGCCTGAATGTGCCAGTATAAGGGGAAGAAGGGGTGGCATATGTGTGGCTGGCCCCCGGTGGCATCTCCCTACATGGAAAGGTGGCAGGGAGCCTTCTTCTAGGAGAAAAGTGACATCAGGGAATGGGAATGCCGTGAAGACTCTGTGGAGTATTCGGGGATGCTCTAATTGGTTCCTGCCTGCCAACCTGTGTCTGCCAACCTGTGCCAGGGGTGTCTTCAAGAGGCAGAGCCTCAGTCTCCCTGATTTTCTGGTTCTGAGTCCTTGGCTCATGGGAAATGCTGTAAGAGGGCAAACCCAGCAATTCAGGACTAGGCTCCTTGCCTCCTGGTCTGTTCTCCGATTTTAGGTGGAGGAGATTAAGCTTGGGAAGTTTGAAAGGCCAGGAGGATGGGCCTCCAGGAGGCCAGGAACCTGCATTCGAGCCGGGCTTTGTAGCCAACACAACATCGATGCCCTCAAAAGCTAGAACCTTAGGGACAAGGGAGTTGGGGGAGGCAGGAACTGAGAAGACTCATCAGGCAGCCAAGATCTCCAATCCTAGGTGACCTCGGTGGGACTGAAGTTATATAGGAAACAGCTTGCAGAAAGGAGCTGTGGTTACCTTATTTTGAAAGCGAATATCCCTTTGTAAAAGCTAATCAGTGTTAAATCAGAATTAGATGGAACTGGAAGTCACCGGTGGCTAATCCCAATAGAGAAAGAACACCTCAAGCCCTCAGGTGTACCCCTAGAACTCGGTGGAGGAATGAGCTGTTTCTGGAGAGAGCCTCTTGGGCACAATGGCATATCAGGCCCACAATGGAAGGTTCCTTACCATTTTAAGTCTATGATCCTATTGTTGAGGGGAAAATGCATCCAAGTTTGTAGCAGGGTCTTGCCCCCAAAATGGGATACTCAAAACTCCATTCAATCCAGAGATAAGAAGGAATTTTATTTAAAGAAGAGATTGAAGGGGGTGAAATGGTCCAGGCTAAATAGCCCTGGGGCTGATGGAGTAACCCAAGGTGTCAATCAGGGTTTGCACAATTATTGAGGGTCTGGGGTCTCCCATTCCAGAGAAATCTCCATCTTTTCCCAGAATCCCCCACCCCTGGGTGTTATTGGCAGAAAACCCTGGAAAACGAGCATGGTTCCAGGTGGAGGTGTGTTTGGGGGTCTGACACATCACGGGGGAACTTGAGGACACCATAAAGGGAATAAGGAGCATGCACACATTTGGAGGATTTCTCTGGACTCAGCGAGGCTTGTTTTGTCCCACCTGCCATCCTTTGTCAGCAGAGGAGAGGTCTCGCCTCCCTTCCGGAGGGCCCTCATCAAAGATGGGAACATAGGGAGGCCACACACAGTAGACGACCACTAAAGGTGATGAATAAATAGCGCCTCATAAGAACGAAGGCAAATCCAGAACAAGAGAAGCGAGTAATAAAACAGAACAGCCCAAAGCTGGCATACGGAACAGAACAGCACAAAATCCTTAGGAGAGATTAAGAATACAGAAGAGCTAACTGATTCATAATACAGATTTTGCAATTTATGCCTAATTAGTGCTAACTGGCGAAAAATATGAAATTTCAGATCATGAGGGTCCTATTTTCTATCACTGCCCATCACTGCCCACTTCCATCACTCTCATTCTTCAACCCGTTGTACGAAAGGGGGGAAAATACATCCCAGAGAGGCCAAATAAAATGACTTATCCAAGATCACAAAGTTAACAAGAGGTCTCAAACTCTGGCCTCTTCATTCCTGACTCAGGCCTCTTTTTCCTTCCAAATTCCTGGTCCCTGGGCCCCCCGTGTGACAGGGCCCTCCACCGAGGTCTCAGTCATCCATCCTCTCTCAGTTCCCAGCAGCCCATCGGGACTTCCTACTTGTCCATACATGGCACATGGCATTGGTCCGAGAGCTAGGCCCTGCGGCAGGTCTGGCCAGAGTGAGGCCAGCACAGCCAGGAAGAGGGAGCCTGGAAAAAAGGGGGCATTGTTTGAGGAAAGGGAGCAAGGAACTCAGGACACAAGAGGTAACGTTTTGTTCAAGGAAATAGAAGTTGCTTTCTTTCCTCAGGCTGGGGAGTGAAAGCAGTTCCTTTGGCACAGGGCTCTCCCTCCCCCTCCGATGGATAGAAAAGAGACAGAGGGGAAGGAGGGAAGAGGAGAGAAACAGAGTAGAAGAAGAAGAGAGGAGGAGGATGGCTAGATAGGTAGAGAGAAAAGGAGAGAGGGAAATATGGAGAAGAAGAGAGGGAGGGAGGGAGAGAGTAACAGAAAGAGACAGAGCAAGAGAGACAGGCAGAGAGTAGAAGAAGAAGAGAGGATGATGATAGCTAGGTAGAGAGAGGGAAAGGGAAATAGGGAGAGGAAGAGAGGAAGGGAGGGAGAGAATAATAGAGACAGACAGAGAGTAGAAGAGATGATGACAATGGCTAGAGAGGCAGAGAGAAAAGGAGAGAGGGAAATAGGGAGAAGAAGAGAGGAAGGGAGGGACAGAGAAATAGAGACACAGAGAGAGACAGCATGAGAGAGACAGAGAGTAGAAGAAGAGATGATGATGGCTAGATAGAGAGAAAGAGGGAAATAGGGAGAGGAAGAGAGGGAGGGAGGGAGAGAGTAACAGAGACAGACAGATAGAGAGACTAGAAGAAGAGATGATGACAATAGCTAGATAGGTAGAGAGAAAAGGAGAGAGGGAAATAGGGAGAGAAAGGGAGGGACAGAGAAATAGAGACACAGAGAGATAATATTAAAAAAAAAGAGAGCGATAATAGAAGACACAGAGAGAGGCAGAGAAACAGGCCAACAATTACACGGGCAGGCATCACCCCTTCCTAGCACAGAACCTGGCACATAATAGGTGCTTTAAAACTTTGTCCAGAGAAAGAACTGTTGGAGTCAGAATGCAGAGCAAAGCAGACTATCTTCCACATTAGTTTGTTTATGGATTTATTGGGGGGAAGTTGATTCTTTAGGAGCAATCTCTTACAACAATGACCACTATGGAGGTAGCTTTTACAGGGAAGTGCACGTATAAACCAGATCAAATTGCTCACCATCTCAGGGAGGCGAGAGGGAGACAATTCAGACCATCTAAGGTCAGACAATGAATACTGAAAATTGTTATTACATGTAATTGGGAAAACAAAATATGAATTTATCTGAATTGGGGTCATCCGTTTAGAGCGGGAAGGAACCTCCCAGGTCTGTGAGTCCAACTTCCTTATTTGCAGATGAAGAAATAGAGACCTCCCCAGAAAAGGGGGATGTCTTCGCCCAGGTCACAAAGGCAGTCGCTGGCAGAGCTGGGGTTGGAACAAAGTCCCAGAGGCAGTCCATGGACAGAGCCAGGATAAGAACCTGACTTTGCTGGCTCCCAGGCCAAGGCTCTTTTCACAGCCTCTCTTTGAACTCCTCCAGCCCCCTGCAGCCTGTTCCTGGCCTGGGGATGACTCAATCCTTGGCTGACCCTTAGCTAAAGACAGAAGATTCTATGTTGGGTCTGGAGCCTGGCCGTGAAAGCCCAGCACTAGGACCGGGCGGCCCAAGGGCCTGCTGCCACAGCTAAGACTTGACAGGACAGGCCGGGGCAGCCAGGCTGAGCCTCGGAAGGGCCTGGAGCCTCCAGAGCCCCAGCAGGACAGCGGGAAGTTGGACACATGCAATATGCAAAGAATTCATTCTTTCCTCCGTGGGACCCAGGCTCGGCTTCTCATGACATCATGGACAGAGATTCCCGGACCAGCTCAGCCAGAATCGGTCCCCAAAGCCCCACGCATCGACCCACAGCACAAAGAATACTGGTCTTGGGTTCAGCAGACCTCAGACTGAGGGCAAACGGAGCCCACCTCCCACGTGGCCCCCCAGTTAGTGCTTTTCTTGTGGGCCTCAGACGTTCCCATCTGTAGGAGTCCAGTGGGACAAGGGAGCCTTCCCGTTCTTTTCTAAAAAAGGGACTTGGCCAGTCTCAATCATTTTTCCTTTTTTTTTTTTTTTAACCCTTACCTTCCATCTTAGAATCAATACTGTGTATTGGTTCCAAGACAGAAGAGTGAGTGGTAAGGGTAGGCAATGAGGATTAAGTGACTTGCCCAGGGTCACATCACTAGGAAGAGTCTGAAGCCAGATTGGAACCCAGGACCTCCCCTCTCTAAGCCAGCCTGTCCATCCACTGAACTCCCTCCTTTATCTTTGTCCCTTCACACAGACCCAATCCAATACCACCGGGGCCAAGCTGTCCCCAAACAAAACAAGCTACCATAGGAGGTAATGAGGTCCCCGTGACTAGAAGTCCTCCAGGACTAGATGACCCTCGTGCAGAATTTTTTCTACCATACTAGAGTTTGGACAAGGCAGCCCGGAGATCCCTCTCTGCAAATGACCCAGTCTTAATTTTGTATCTATTTCTCTGTCTACACCTACTCACCCATCCCACCCCCAATACGTTCCTTTCTGGTCTTTATATTTTATATTTATATTAATTTTCTTTGTTTTTAATGGAACAGTGCCAGGCACCTAGTAGGTGCTTAATAAATGTTAAAGGATTGATTCCAGCATTGAGAGTCTGAAAGTCAAATGGGGTCTCTCAGACAAATAACAGGCAGGAAGCACCCATCCTCAGAGAGACCAATGAACATTATTAAACGCCTACTGTATGGTCCCTAGAGGAAAAAACAGCCACGCAAACAGAATCTCCTGTGGAAAGCAAGACACTAAGGAAGTTCACTACACAGGGGCAAGGGCTTGCCCCACTGAAGGTCCCCATCACCTCTGAGGGGATGCTTCTGTAGTAAATGCTTATTGACCGTTTTATTTGCCTGCCACCTCCTACAGGAAGTCCTTCCTGATTTCCACACCCTCCTGGTCCCTCCCAGGAGCTCTGTCTTCTTCTGGAAATGACTCTGAATATTCCTGGTAAACACCGAGTATTTACCTGCTTAGATCCCTGTTGTTTTCAGGGCAGGCATTTGTCTTTGTTCCCTGCACCTGGCACGGTGTCTGGCACTTAGAGATCCTTAAAAAGGGCCACTTTAGTAGAATGCAGGCCTTAGTGGAAGTGACTGTGGATTGGGAGGGCTGGGGGTGCCCGGACTGGTTTGGGTTTTCTCTATTGCCAGGCACAAAGCAAGCGTCCCATAAAAGGTTATAGATGAACCCTCGAAGAGAGCTGAATTTTGGCTTCAGATGCCCAATAAAGAGCCTCCCCAGGCCCCTGAGCAGGCTGGGAGGCCCATCTTCTCAGCTGGAAACCCAGAATGCCAGAGATGGGGGAGAGAGCACAGAGGCAGCGCCATTCAGAAGACTGCTGGAGAGAAGGGCCTGGAAGGACGGAGGCCCATTCCAATTGCTGTTGCATCTGGCTGAGAATCCAAAGGGTCAGAGCAACGGGGAAGGCAGACACACACACACACACACACACACACACACACACACACACACACACACGGGCAGGATCAAACACACCACTGGGTTGTTGGGTTATTCATTCACTGATCCATTGGATCCCACAACAGGAGTAACTAATTCTGGCCTGAAGCCGCCGGACACTCACTCTGAGGAGGTGCAGGCTGTTTATCAGCCCCTGGCAATAAGCTGAAGGAAACCCCAGTCAGTTCCCAATGATTGATGTTGAAGATATGTGGGTGTGAGTGCCAGGAAAAAATGAGCGAGAAAGAGGGAGACAACAGAGAAACCGAGAGGGGTGAAGATCAGGAGGAAGAAGATGAGACAGAGACACAGAGAGACAAGAAAAAGACAGAGACACAGAGACAGAGACAGAGATAAACAGAGACCCAGAGACCCAGAGAGACGAGAGAGAGACAGACACACAGACACAGAGACAGAGACAAAGACAGAGAGAGACAGAGAGGGGTGAAGATTAGGAGAAAGAAGATGAGACAGAGACACAGAGAGACAAGAAAAAGACAGAGACACAGAGACAGAGACAGAGATAAACAGAGACACAGAGACCCAGAGAGACAAGAGAGAGACAGACACACAGACACAGAGACAGAGACAAAGACAGAGAGAGACAGAGAGGGGTGAAGATTAGGAGAAAGAAGATGAGACAGAGACACAGAGAGACAAAAGAATGACAGAGAGACAGACACGGAGAGAGACAGAGTCACAGAGAGACAAGAGAAAGACAGAGACACAGAAACAGAGAGAGACAGACACACAGACACAAAGACAGAGACAGAGAGGGGTGAAGATTAGGAGAAAGAAGATGAGACAGAGACACAGAGAGACAAGAGAAAGAGACACAGAGACAGAGATAGAGAAACAGAGACACAGAGAGTCAGAGACACAGAGAGACAAGAGAGAGACAGACACACAAACACAGAGACAGACAGAGACAGAGAGGGGCGAAGATTAGGAAAAAGAAAATGAGACATAGAAAGACAGAGACAGAGAGATAGAGACAGAGACAAAGAAAGACAGAGACACAGAGAAAGAGAGATAGAAAGAGAAAGAGACAGAGAGGAACAGAGACACACAGAGACAGAGACAGAGAGACAGAGACAGAGGAAGACAGAGAGACGGAGAGAGAGGAAGAGACAGGGTGGGAGAGAAGGGGAAGAGAGAGATTCACAGAGAAGGACAGAGACAAAGAATGAAGAAGAGAGAGGACAGAGACATAGAGAGAGGAAGAGAGACAGAGAAGGATAGAGACATAGAGAGACAGACAGAGGACATACACAGAGAAAGACTGATAGAGGCAGAGACAGAAGAAGACAGAGACAGGGTGGGAAGGCAGAGAGAAGGGCAGAGATAGAGAAAGGATGAGAGAGACAAAGAGGTGAGGGAGCAGGCAGTTGAAAGAGAGGCAGGGGCAGGAGACAGGCCAAGGAGAATGGAAACAGTTCTGGATCTGAAGTCAATAGGACCTGGGCTCAAATCTCAACCCTGCTACCTCCTACTTAAGATCTTGGCAAAGTTCCTTCTTTGATCCTCAGTTTCCCCATCTGTAAAATGAAGAAGTCGCCTTAGGTAATCCCTGAAGTGTCTTCCAGGTCCAAATTTCTCAGAATTTCAGAGGCAAAGCCAGGAAGACCCGGTCACTGGATTGGTCATTTGGCAATCAAGGGCAACCCATCAAATCCCATGGGCAGGGTTCAAGGGAGTAACCCTAAGGATGAAGGCCTTTTAATGCTAATCTACTCTCCCTGGCCCGAGATGGGAAAGAGTTCACTGACCCCGTTAGGACTCTCCCCAGCACTGCGCAGAGCCCAGGAGAGCTACTGCACAGCAGAGCAGGAGGTAGGGAGCTCCCCGTCCATGAGACAGAGAGATAGAGGCAAAGGCAGAGAGACCCAGACACGGGGGCATGTGCAGGGAGCCGGGCAGGCAGACAGCGGAGAAAGGGCAGCTGGGTGGCTCCGCGGCTAGAGAAAAGGCGGTCCTGGGTTCAAATGTGACCTCAGACACTCCCCAGCTCCCTTCCTCACCCCCATTGCCTAGTGACTCTATGAGGGAAGGGAAGGGTTTCAAACAAGGAGAGGAGAAGGAGAAGGAGGAGGAGGAGGAGGAGGAGGAGGAGGAGGAGGAGGAGGAGGAGGAGGAGGAGGAGGAGGAG
>NC_058133.1:30290450-30304174 GCF_016433145.1 Gracilinanus agilis | reverse complement strand
AGAAGAAGAAGAAGAAGAAGAAGAAGAAGAAGAAGAAGAAGAAGAAGAAGAAGAAGAAGAAGAAGAAGAAGAAGAAGAAGAAGAAGAAGAAGAGGAGGAGGAGGAGGAGGAGAGGAGAGGGAGAGACAGAGAGAGAGAAGAGGAGAGGAGAGGAGAGGAGAGAAAGAGAGAGAGAGAGAGAGAGTCAGAGACAGAGAGACAGAGACAGAGACAGAGAGAGAGACAGAGACAGAGATAGAGAGACAGACAGAGACAGACAGAGAGACAGAGAGAGACAGAGAGAGAAAGAGACAGAGAGAGACAGAGACAGAGGCAGAAAGACAGAGAGAGAAAGAGACAGAGAGGGGGAGGGGAGAGGAGCAGAGACAGAGACAGAGAAGGAGTCAAGTCTGAGCTGAGAGGGACCATCTCGTCCACATGCCTCATTTTAGAGAGAAGGAAACTGAGATCCAGATGGACGGGGATGGCCAAAGGCACACAGAAAGTCCACGGGAGAGCCAGGACTCAAAGCCAGGTGCCGGGATCTCATATCTGGAGCTGGAGAGACGTTAGAGGTCATCGAATACAAGCCCCTTCATTTTACGGATAAAGAAATGGAGGCTAAGAGAGGTTAATTAGCTTGCCCAGAGTTACACAACTAGTAAGTATCCAAGACAGGATTTGAACCCGACTCACTGCTCTCTCCACTCTACTAATGGCAGCTCAGGCATCACCCACTGAACTCACTGAATACCTGTCTGCACCCCAGTCTCCGAGGAGACAGCTAAGTGTGAGGGGCTCCCGTCATTCTCGAAGGCACAGGACTCATCAACAGAGAAGAACTGCACCAGGCAGGAGAAGAGATAAGGTGGTCCCCAAAGTGGCCCAACATTGTGGAGGTTCAGGAGGGAGAGGTTGCACGGCTTCCTGGAGGAGGTGATCTTTTGGTGGCCACATTGTCACTGGAAGAATCAGAGGAAGGATCCTAGATTGCAAGAATGGTAGAAAGGTGTGGACCCTTCAAGACCACCTCACTTTACAAATGACAGAAAGGTGGCCCAGAGACAAGAAGGGAATTAGAGGTCAGTGATTGGGCCAGGGAGGGAGCCTGGGACTTCTGATTCCAAATCCAGGCAAGTCAAAGAATTCACAGTCTAGGAAAAGGGAGACTCTCCCACCGGAGTCACCAATGCAAGCCCAAAAGGACTTGAGGTTCAATCATACAGTCCAGGCCTGTAGGGGAAAAGCTATGAGACCCGGAGGAGGCTGGGACAGCTTCCTGGAGGCAGTTTGATCCTCCCTGGGCCTTGAAGGATAGGGAGGACTCAGATGAAGGGACAAGAGAAGAGCCTCCAAGAACAGAGCAAGTTATTTAACTACTTTATGCCTCAGTTTCCCTAAATACAAAGCGAAGAGGCTTAATTAGTTAGGTTTCCACTCCCACAGTGCTTTAAGACTTACAAAACCCTTTCCCCAAAATTATCCTATAAGGTAGGTAGCAAAAGTATCTATATCACAATTTTACAGACGGGAAAACTAAGGCCCAAAGAGGATAAGCTCTTAAATAGCAGAGTTTGGAATTAAAGTGGTTAAAACACTAGACTGAAAATCCCAGGACCTGGGATGAAATCCTGATTCTGTCGCTTGCTAACTGTGTGATCTTGTGTACATCACTTACCCTCAAACAAGGGGTTAGAGGCGGCTAGGTAGCACAGTAGATAGGGCCAGGAAGGACCTGGGCTCAAATCTGGCCTCAGATACTTCCTAGCTGTGTGTCCCTGGCCAAGTCACTTAACCCTGACTGCTTAGCTCTTGCTGCTCTTCTATCTAAGAATTGATACTAAGATGGAAGGTAAGAATTTAGAAAAAGGGGGGGGGGCAGTTAGAGGAGACCAGAGGTGTCTAGTGAAGCTCATCCATCCCTTCTCAGAACTGTTTTTAAGTCACAAAATGACTACGTCGGACAGCAAAGGAGACCAGCCTATTGAAGCACCGTTATCAAAATATAACTATTTCACAGGCCCCGGGAGGTCTCGAAGGACCCTTCTGGATTTTGTTATCTTGGTTGTCTGGTCATTTGAGTCGTGTCTGACTCTTCAAGCCCGGATTTGGGGTTTTCTGGGCAGAGATACTAGAGTGGCTGGCCATTTCCTTCTCTGGCTCATTTGACAGAGGAAGAAACTAAGGCAAACAGGGTTAAGTGACTTGCCCAGGGTCACACGGCTGTTAAGTGTCTGAGGCCAGATTTGAACTCGGGAAGACTCATCTTCCTGACTCCAGGCCTGGCGCTCTCTGCACTCTGCCCCCTATCCACTATCCTGTACTACCTCCCAACATCCAGGTCTAAGGCTCTGGTTTCCACGGCCTTCTTGGGGTGGGGGGAGCTGGACCCGAGCAAAGATGAGCCGTTCCGGTCTTGGAGCGGTCATCTTGTTTTCCAGTGGCTATCCGCCCTGCGTATCCCAGCCTGAGCATAACGAAAGCGCTGACTCGTCATGAGCCAGGGGCCCCTGGGCTGCCTGTGGGTCAGGTGGGAGGACCGAGCCGCCTGAGAGATAAAAGACTGTGCAAGGGATAATATTTAGACACAAGCCTGGCAACAGGAATGGAAGCAGCTCCATAGGCTGGCAAGCATGACTGTCCCTTGACCTGCCTGGGGGGGAAAGGACTGAAGGAGTCCATGGGAGTTGGGCCGGTCTGCCTTCCTTCCTTGGTCTTGGTGTAAAACAAACCCTACATATTTTCACACACAAAAAAAGAAGCAGAGGGTAGGAGCCCAGTGGATTGAGAGCCAGGCCTAGAGACAGGAGGTCCTAGGTTCAAATTTGGCTTCAGATACTTTCTAGCTGTGTGATCCTGGGCAAGTCACTTAACCCCCATTGCTTAGCCCTTACTATTCTTCTGTTTTTTGACTCTAAGATGGAAGGGGAGGGAGGGAGGAAGGAAAGAAGGGAGGGAAAAGGAAAGAAGGAGGAAAGGAAAGGAAAGGAAAGGAAAGGAAAGGAAAGGAAAGGAAAGGAAAGGAAAGGAAGGAAGATTATCTTAATTGCTTATTATGTGCCAGTTACTGGGGATACAAAGAGAGGCAAAAACAATCCTTTCCCTCAGGAAACTGATGCTCTCCTGGGGGCCGAAATACAAATGGCAATTCAATCTCAGGCATATGGAGAGGTTGGGAATCCAAGGGAGCAGCATCAGGGCAAATGGCAAGGTCTAGGAGTCTTAGGTTGTACAAATAGCTCAGCTGATAGTGTCCTGGGTCTACAGAGCATGTCTAGAGGGCCGAGATGTCAAGGCCTAGTGGTCCTCCATGTCACCAGAAGGAAGAGAGTAGTAGATTCCCCCCTGGTCTGTTCTGTGTGAGCAGCCAAGGAGAAAGAAGGAAGGGCACCCCTTTAGGTAATGAACCTTCCACAACTTTGCATGCCAGTGGATTTTACCTGATAGAGAACTAGCCCTAGGTCTCTTGACACAAGGTGAGGTACTCTTTCCAGACTCTCCAGGAGATCCCCAGAACAAGAGGGATCACTGAAGATTCCAGAGCTGGAATCAGGGGAAAGGAGTGACTTCAGAGGAGAATATGAAAGACAAGCACCATAGAAATGAACACTACTATTCTTATTAGCTCATGCAACTTGGTGAGGAAGAGTTGAAGCTTAAGAGATTACCTAGTCCTACCTTATTTCCCCAAGGAGGAAACTGAAGCTGAGAGAGGGAAGAGACTTGTCCAAGGTCACAGAGTTGGAATTCAAACCCAGGTCCTCTGACACTGATTACTGTGAGCTCATTCTCAGCTCCCAAATATGCTTGTGTTTGTGAAGTAGCACCATTTACAAGGAGAGAATGTGAGAGGGTGGGAGAGCAACAAGTGGGAAGGGGGCCACCTCTGGGAAAAACCCAGCTCTAAGCCCAGACAGAGGGGCCCTCTTGTACCAGTGCCTATGCTCATGGATTTAGGGCAGGACAATGAGCCAGAGTTTCCATTCTCCCCCTCCCCCTCACTCCCCACTGGGCTACACTTCACTCCCTCCACTCAACAGATCACCACACAGGCCTCAGGGACTCCCAGGCAGGGAGGAGCTGAGTTTCATCCAAAGGCTACCTCACAGAGCATCATCCCACCAAACTGCCAAGGGCTCCAAGGACCAGAGCAAAAATCCCAGGCCTTGAGAACATCAGAGTCAAGAGGGACCTTGGAACCCGGAACAGAATGCTAAGGCTAGGACAGAGAACTTCAGAGCTGGGCGGAATTTTAGAAGACGGAAAAAAATGTGAGGCTTGGGAGGGACCCTGGACAGACACCGAGGGATCCAACCCCCTCGTTTCATTGATGTGGAAATTGAGGTCCAGAGATGGAAAATGCTTTTTCCAAAGTCACACTAGAGACCCGCTAAATCATAAAATGAAGATTACTGAGTTCAACCCCCGGATTTTATAGAAAAGGAAACTGAGGTCCTAAAGAAGGGGAGCCAGGGATTCTGGCTCCAAATCTGTGAGCTTAAAAAAAATCAGGCTCATTACCTCATAACCACCTCTCCTCAAACACGGACAAACTGCGCTGAAAGAGTACTAGGTGATCGCTGAGCCCAACCCTTTCTTTTTCTTTTCTGTTTCAAACCCTTATTTTCTCAGTAACAACTCTAAGACAGAAGGGCAAAGGCTAGACAAATGAGGTGAAGTGACTTGCCTAGGGTCACACAGCTAGGGAGTAAATGAGTGTGTCTCGTAGTAAATTAAGTGGGTCTCAAAAAACCAGCATCTGCGGCCAAATTTGAACCCCGTCCTTCTGACTCCAGGCCTACACTCTATCCACTGTGCCACTTAGCTCCCCCCAAACCTTTTCTTTTCCAGTGGAAGCAAGGAATGATTCAGAAAAGGAGAGTAACAAGCTAAAGATCACACAGTAGAGCCATTCAGCTTTAAAAAAAAAAACTCCAAAGCAGCAGCAGAGCCTCAACTAACTCTACGCATCAGAGATGGAAGGGAGGGCTCTTCACCTGCAGCTTCACACCCTTCACACACACACACACACACCTGTCAATCCAGTCAGGTGAACCTGAGCTAAGTGGGCTTCAGATCCACAGGGATGGGGGAGGTGACCGTACTCCCCCTCACACTCTGATGCCTTGGCCCAAATGATCCTTCGGGCATCAAACCATGGCATGCACCAGGGCCCCTTGATTTTCTCCACTTCCACATTTTTCCATGCGCACTCTTATTCGAGCGTCATAGAAGGTCTTCAAGGTAAATTAAGTGGGTCTCATAACCACCAGTTATGAGACGCAGAGAAGTTCCTTGGGCAAAAGACTTTCCCAAGCTATTTACTGGCAGAGAGGAAGACCAGAACCAAAGAGTCATCGAATGATACAAATGTAAGAAATCACCAATGTACAGTGATACACCACTCCTTCTAGAGGAGGAGATGGGCTCAAAGTTGGGAGGGCTTAGCCACCGTGAAGTACTCATTGAGGTAGTACTAGCACCACTGAGGTAGTACAAGAACTCAGGTATTGTGCATCAGAACAATGTATGAAAACACCTACTATGTGCCAGGAATTAATATACATAGGCAAAACCAAGCCCCTGCCCTCAAGGAACTTTTATTCTATTAGGAAGACAATATGTAGGTAAGTATACAACCTAAACAGAGAGGTTCTTTCATTTTCTTCTGTGTACCCAGCACACAGCAGGTGATGGATAGATGGATGGTTGGATGAAAGGATGGATGGATGAATAGATGGATAGATAGATGGTTGGATGGATGGATGGATGGATGGTAGGATAGATGGATAGATGGATGGATGGATGGATGGATGGATGGATGGATGGATGGATAGATGGATAAATAGATGGGGGATGGGTGGATGGATGGATGGATGAAAGGATGGATGAATAGATGGATAGATAGATGGGGGATGGGTGGATGGATGGATGGATGGATGAAAGGATGGATGGGTGAATAGATGGGTGGATGGATGGATGGATGAAAGGATGGATGAATAGATGGATAGATAGATGAGTGGATGGGTGGATGGATGGTAGGATAGATGGATGGATGGATAGATAGATGGGTAGATGGATGGATGGATGGATGAATAGATGGATAAATAGATGGGGGATGGGTGGATGGATGGATGGATGAAAGGATGGATGAATAGATGGATAGATAGATGGGTGGATGGGTGGATGGATGAAAGGATGGATGGGTGAATAGATGGATAGATAGATGATAGATGGATGATGGACAGATGGATGGATGAAAGGATGGGTGGGTGAATGGAAGGATGAATCCCTGCATCCTAGACAGCCTCTCAGAACTTCTGGCCCCCTTTATCTGCTCACTAGCCCCAGACAAATGCAAGATTCTAACTCCCTAAGAAGTCAAAGTGGTGTAGCTTCTCTGGGCCCTGAAGGAAAGAGAAGGGAGGTGGGGCAAGGTATGTCAGTGGGAAAGGAGTGGGGGGTGGGGAGAGAGGAAAGCAGGAAGAAAGGGGGAAAGGAAGGAAGAAGATGAAAAACAAAAGTCACCTCTTTGGAGTTTGTTTTGGAAGCCGAGCCCTGAGAGGCACAGCCCACAGGCGGAGGAGAAGCTCTGGGCTGGAGCCCCTGGGACCAAGCTCCGAGGAGCTGAGCGGCCAGTCTTGCCTGAGGCTAAGGAGCAGGGTCAGTCTGTGCTCTCCAGGAGGGGAAAATGTCCTCTTTTGCCTTTCCCCCAGCAGAGCCCAGAACCAGAGCCCTTCTTTGTAAAGAAGCTATTTTAAGCCGCCTTTTTCCCACCCCCCAAAAAATATTTTGCAATAACAGTAACGCAGAGAGCAAAGTAAAAATAAAGTATCTGATGTACTTAGCAGATATTTTGGGACAATAATGCATCACAGATGTGCACATCAAACCGCGCGCGCGCCCAGGTTGGCGGGGGCGCGCGCGCGCACGCACACACCAAGGGCTTCGCATTCCTGCCTCTCTCAAGATGCTTCGCTGGCTGGCCAGCCACACACCCACCCCGGGCCAGTAATTGCTTCTTCCGGATTTCGCCTTGCTTCAGCCTCCGAGGATGGAGGGCAGATTTCAGCACTTCTCTCCGGAACGATAACACGACAAATTGGCCCGGGCGGAGCCTTTCGCAGGTGCTGAAGGCTTCAAAGATTAGGGAGCCCAGAGGGGGTCTGGCTCGGGGTGCCGCCCCTCCCAGCTCCTGCAGCCTAGCCCAGGAAGGAGGACCCAGGGGCTAAGGGGAGGCTGGGCTGGCCGCGGGGAGGCTGACCCGGGGTCTCCCGAGCTCGGCCGCTAATTCCATCTGTGCCCTCCGGAGAGCCATAGCTCCCTCCCCTGCTCCGGGTCCGGTTTGTGCCTCAGTCAGGTGAGGGGGCTACACCGACTCTCCCAGGACCCTCCCGGCTCTTCCATGGTGGATTCTATGTCCAGAGGATCCTCCCGGCTTCCACCTTCCCGCTTCTCTGTTCTCTGTTCTAAGCTCCCTCTCCAAGCGTTAACCTTCTGGGTTCTAGGTACCCAGTTATGACCTCCTCTCTAAGGACCCTCCTGGCTGTGACCTTCCCTGTTCTCCATTCTAAGAATTCCCCCATCTCTGAGCTTTCCTCCTCTCTGTCCTAAGGACTCTTCCAGCTCTGACTTTCCCTCTTTGCTGTTCTAAAAGCCCTCCTAGCTTTGACTTTCTCTGTCCTCTGATGGAAGGAACCCCTCCATCTCTGATATTCCCTCTTCTCTGTTCTAAGCACTTTCTCCCAGCTCTGACTTTCCCTGTTCTCCATTCTAAGCTTCCTCTTCCAGCTCTGACCTTTCCTGTTCCGATATGTGAGTCCTCTCATCTCTGAACTTCCCTCTTCACTGTTCTAAGGACCCTTCCAGCTCTGATCTTCTCTTCTCTGTTCTAAGCTCTTTCTCTCAGCTCTGGCCTTTCCCGTTCTCCTGTCTAAGAGTCCTCCAATCTCTGAACTTCCCTCTTCACTGTTCTAAGGACCCTTCTAACCCTGACCTTCCCTCTTCTCTGTTCTAAAGGCCCTCCCAGTTCTCACTTCCCTCTTCTCTGTTCTAAGCTTCTTCTCCCAGCTCTGACCTTCTCTGTTCTCCTATCTGAGGAACCCCCCCCCTCCACTTTGGCTCTTCTCTGTCCTCTGTTCTAGATCCCTCCTGGCTCTGACCTTCCTGGGTCTCTCTTCCATGGTCCTTTCTAGCTCAGCCCTCTGAGACAGGCTTAGTAGATTACCCCAGAGCCTGCTGAGTGGTAGCTCGGGATGGCCCATGGGTCTCCTCGGGTCGGGAGATGGCAATGGCTTCACGTATCATTTGACTTAGACACAGCCTCACACCTATGCCAGCAAGTGCCTGCAGCTTAATAAAGTGATGGTTTGGTTTAAACTGACCAGGAAGAGTTCTGTGTGTGTGTGTGTGTGTGTGTCACACACACACACACACACACACACACACACACACACACACACACACACACACACAACGGAATCTCTTTTCAAGGAGACCAGTTAAAGCCTGGAACCATTTCATGGAAGAATGTGAACTGTCTCTGGGCCTCCAGGGTAAGCCCTGCCCCTTGGACAATGGCTGATGGGGATCTCTCAAAGACGAGGCTCAAGGCTTCTCCACCCACCACACAGCCTCCCAAGCCAGAAAAGAAAAAAGGCAGAGAGCTAGCCATGTGGGATAGGATCCAAACGTCCATTAAGGGGTCAGAGGACTTCAAGCTAAGCAGGTCCTTGGAGATCATCATTTCCAAATCTATAACCTTATAAATGAGCGACCTGAGGCCCAGAGAGGGAAAGAAGCCATCCGAAGGTCACACAGTTTCTGAGCAACAAAACTGAGTCATGAACTCAAGTCCTCTGACTAAATCCAGTTCCACAATTTTAAAGGGAAAAAAAAATCCGGCCGGAGGAAACAGAACTGAATGAACCTGGAGAAGGCAAAATATTTTCCACCTAAGAAGAACCCTGGAGCCAAAGAAAGCCCAGAATTGGCCTGGGGTGACCCACCTCTGCCGGCCTGATACTTCCCTCCCTACAGGCTCCAGCTGGGGGGCACCCGGTCACGCAGGACAAAGTGGCCTTTCATTTGGCCTAGTAAATGAATCTGTCCTGCATTTTTCTCTGGGATAACAAAAGCCCAAGTTCCCCCAGGAGGGATCACGTTCCTCCCCTGTTTCCCTGGTTAAAAGCATGTAACCTCCCCCGCCAAGGCCCAGCCCCTCGGACTATTTCAAACCATACTGCTCCCCCTCGGAAGCCCCCATGCCCTGTGCCCAGCCCTGCAGTGGCTGCTCTCAGGGCAGAGGTGGGGCTCCGGGGCTCCCTTGCCCAGCCAATTGACCTCTGCCCACCAGAGAAGGAAGGTGGTGGAGAGACAAAAGCCTTTAACGCCACGCTGCCTGCTTTCACCATTGTCGTCCTCACCTTCCCTTAGCTGGGCTCTCAAATCAAAGTGGGCTCCTGCGCCCTCACGGTCTCTCGGAATCATTAACCCAAAGCACCGGCTGCTATCTCCCTCTCCTTCAGCCACCAGGGTAAAAGCTCCTCCAGGGCCCCTGGGGGCCACCAACTAGACAAGACGAGTAGGATGCAATCGGGGGCGAAGGCCAGCTAATGTGTCCTGGGCCCTGGAGCCCCAACTGGCACCCCCAGCTTGTCTGAGCATCCATGCCCAAGCAGCCTCTGCCACTGAAGTGCCCCATTCCTAGGAATGTCAAACCTACCCTCCTGGCTCCCTCATTTCCAGGGCTCAGGATGAACATCTTCCTGGCTTAGGGGAACCCGGAGAACCCAAACCAGAAGCCGCTTATCCTCTTCCCTCCCTGGAGGTGCGGAAATCCCAGGAGGCCAAGCTGTCCTCCATCCACAGGTGCCCAAGAACAAGAGTACAAGCTTCTGCCTCCTCCAAAGTCACCCCTATGCCATCCTCGGTCCCGCAGGTGCCAGTTCTCTCCCCTGCCCCCCAGTTTCTCTACCCCCAGGGCAGCCTGCCCAGCCTTCCCTGGGAAGGGAGGGAACTTCCTCTGATCCCCGGGACAAAGGGCACACACATGCCAGCTCACTTGCTCGTGGGGACCCTACCTGGGAGAAGTTGAGCCCGTTGAGCGGGTGGCACTGCTCCTCGACCCTCTCCACGGCCCCCGTCCGCTTCTTCATGCGCTCGGCCTCCTGCGCCAGGTAGAGGTCCAGCACGGGCACGCCTCGGGAGCGCACGTCGGTCTCGGTGAGCGAGTTCACCATGAGCATCACCCAGACGGGCCGCTTGCGCTCCCAGTTCCCCGCGATGGCATTGAACAGGTAGTCGGCATACAGGCCTTTGCCCCTCTGGTCGGGGGTCATCCAGGTGGGCATCATGAGCTTGACGTAGTCCAGGTGCCGCTTGAGACGCCGGTACAGCTCCCGGGGCAGCACGTCCTGGAGGTTCTCGCCGTGGGGCAACAGCTGGCAGCTGGCCAGGGCCGAAATGGTGTAGGGGTCCGTGAGGTCCAGCTCAAAGTAGACCCGGGCGCTGGCCTCGAAGGCCGCCTTCGAGTTGTCCGGGATGAAGTCCCAGACCCGTGTGTACGGAACGTGGATGGTGCCGAACAGGTAGGCGGGAGGGTCCCGATGAATGGTCCAGAGAAACGAGTTCAGGTCTCCCTGCTACCCAGGCCAGGGCAAAGAGAAGAGAGGAGGCCACCTTAGCAGAGCAACGAGCGGAACAGCTGGCATGTCTCTAGCACTTGTTTATCTGTTTTTAATGAAAAACCCTTATCTTCTGACTCAGCAGCGAGCTGGAGCTGTCGGGGCAAGTCTACTGGGGTTAAGTGCTTTGTCCAGGGCTGCACAGCTAGGAAGTGTCTGGGCCTAGACTTGAACCCAAGACTTCCTGCCTCCAGACCTCTATCCACTAGTTACTCCTTAGCTTTCTTAAAAACCCTTATGCCCTGTCTTAGAATAGATACTAAATATTGGTTCCAAGGCAGACAACTGGGGTAAAGTGACTTGCCCAAGGTCACACAACCGGGAAGTAACTGAGGTCACATCTGAACTCAGAATCACTTGTCTTCAGGCTTGGATCTTTATCCATTGAACCACCTAGCTGCCTTTATTTCTGCAGGACTTTCAAGTTTACAAAGCACTCTCCTCTTCCTTGCTGTGTGATCCTGGACAAGTCACTTAACCCCAATTGCTTAACCTTCGGCCTTGGAACTGATACTTGAAATCCATTCTAAGACAGAAGATAAGGGTTTTATAAAAGGGGGGGGACACTTTCCTCACAACTAGCCACCAAAGTGAGGAATGTGAGAATAATCATCTCCATTTGACAGCTGAGGAAACTGAGATACTAAGAGATTTGCTCCAGTTTCTGTCCTGCCCTCACCTCTCCAAAAAAGGTGTCTCTTGCCCCCAAGATCCAAGTTCATTTCTACAGTAACCTCTCTGAGGCCCTCCCTAACTCGAACCCTGTGATCTCTGCCCCCTTCCCCGGGATCCCACCTCTCCGGAGGACTGCAGAGACAATGTACTGCACTAGGATGGGCTTGGGGTTGGGGGGCATTTTGGGGCTCCTGGAAGGAGCAGGGCTCCACTGGCCTCAAGTTCTCCCATCTCTGCTACCACCACCTCCAGAGCAAGTCCCTTCTCCTGTAGAGGCAAGCCTGTACCCACCCACAGGCCTCCTCCCACCCCTCCCCCAGGAGGCTTTTAAGATCCTGTGATTCTAGTGAAAAGGAAGGAGGGAGGGAAGATCCAGGGACCCAGCTTTCAGCTTGGGCCTGTGGGTCTTTGGGGGAGTTGGGGGTGAGACGACAATAGTTCCATTCCCAGGGTACTCGGGACCTCAGGTACTTGCCAACCACCTCATCTGCTCCCCAGGACACCCTTGAGTGGGGCAGAGATACTCTCCCCATTTTACAGATAAGGAAAATCTGAGCTATTCCGTGGTCACACAGCTAGTTATAGAGATGGCTGGAACCCAGGTTTGGTGTTCTTTTCACTCTGCTAAGACCATGATCCTCTTCGATCTTTGTGGAGGCTCCCCCACCCCCAGGATCATCTAAAAGGAGCCTCAGCTGCCATCTAGCCCAAGCTCCTCTTACAGAGGAAAAACTAGGCCCAGCAAGCTGAAATGATTTGCTCAGGGATACAGAGCTAATATGTCTCTGAGGGGAGATTTGAATCCAGATCTTCTTGACTCCAAGGCCCAAGTACTATCTATTTTACTGTGCCCTTCAAACAGGCCTTGAAAAACCCAAGGCTAAGGCTGGCCAGGGCCCTAGAGCTGCTTTAGCCTCCTTCTCCAGCTCTGGGAGAAGCCTCTCTGGAAGCCTCTCTTCACCCCTCCAGCCCCACTCTAAAAGGAGAAGCGGCCAGCCCTTCCCCAGCTGAAGAAAAGGTCAGGAGCCAGGCCCGGGCCAGGAAGGGAAGTTAGGTGGATGGGGGTGGGGGAGAGAAAGAAAACTTTGCCTCTGGTTGGCACAGCAGGGAAAAAATGAGTGGGGGAGTGGGGGGGGGAGGAGGAGGAGGGAGAAGAGAGGGGAGAAGGTCAGAGTCCTGGCCTAAGGGAAGTTTTGGGGAGGGAGGAATGGAGAGGGGAAGGGCAGCCTCCACTCCCAGGCCCTTCTGGAGAGGGTACCTGGAGTCAGCCGGAGAGGAGAGAACCTCTTAGACTAGCGAGGAAGAGACGGACACACGCCTGGGGCAGAGGTCTAGGCTGCAAAAAGGAAGTTGGAAGGGGAGAAGCTCTTGGGATGTGGGGCTCAGTCCCCAAATCAAGCAGAGGAGCCAAGTGACCCACCGAGTCACACAGGGCTGGAATGTATGGAGGGGGAATGGAGGCAAGGGCAACAACTCTGTGCCTGGCCAGTCTAGGAGAAAAGTGGGGACGGGGTCAGAGGGATTGGGGACCTGGAGGAAGGAGAGGCACCCCTGCGCTGCCGGCCCAGGCTAGGAGAAAAGTGGGGATGGGGGGAGCCCCCCATGGGCCCTTGGGCAAGCTGTCCAGTCTCCAGAAGCGCAGATGGGGGGCGGGGGCTGAGGGGGGGGGGGGGGGGAGAGGAAGGAGCCCTACTGCCCAGGTGGCTGAGAGGGCAAGACGCCTCACCGATCCAGGCGGCCGGCACTGTCCTCCGGCGTCCAGCGGCTCCCCAGACCCGGAGCAGACTCCGCGCAGCAGCAGCAACAGCAGCAGGGCTAAGGCGAGCGCCAGCCCCAGCCCGAGTCCCGCCAGGCTCCCGGGCATCGTGCCGCTGTCTGTCCGTCTGTCCCGGGCCGGGCCGGAGCGCACGGGGCAGGGCGCGGAGTGGGGGCACAGAGTGGACGCGGAACGAGGACACGGAGTTGGGGCACGGCGCCCCTCTCGGAATCCAGCCCAACCCGGAGCCCCGCCGCCGGCCCAGGGATGCTCCGGGCTCCGGGGAGGGGTGCCTGGGTCCCTGCCCCTCCGTCCTCAGCCCAGCCGGCCCCGGTCTCAGTGCTTCCTCCCTGCCTGCCTCCCTCACTCCTTGGGGCGAGTTTGCGGGCTAGGGGCCGGGCGGGCTGGCGGGCGGCGCGGAACAAGTGCGGGGCGGGGGCGGGGCGGGGCGGCCCGGGGCTGGGGGCGGGGGCGCCGGGGTCCCGGCCGAGCGGCCGTCAGTCCGCCCCCCGGGGCCGGGCTGCCCGGACGCCCCCTCCCCAACTTCAGGGGCCCGGCCGCTCCGCCATGCTGCTGCCGCTCGCCGGGGCCGGCGCCGGGGCTGCGGGCGGGCTCCGGGGCTCCCTTGG
>NC_058133.1:30259270-30285677 GCF_016433145.1 Gracilinanus agilis | reverse complement strand
CTGGGCTGGGCTGGGCCGGGCAGGGCTGGGCCGGGCCAGGGGCAGCAGCGCACTCCGCTCCGCGCACAGGCTCGGCGAGGCGGGGACTGAGAGGCATGTCAGCGTGTCAGACACACACACTCACACACTCACACGCGCGCGCGCGCCCAGGGAGGCAGAACTCCCAGCCGCTTTCCAAACTTCCCATCCCCTCCTCCCTTCTTCCCTCCCCGCCTCCCGCTCCTTGTCCCGGGCCTCCCCCCAGGCGCGCCCAGCCGGACGCTAGAGGGCGCGCCGGACGCGGTCACTGTGGGGCCAAAGCGCGCTTGGCCCTAGGCCCGCGCGGGCCGCGGGCTCTCAGGGAAAGGAGGAGTCTCCCTGGACCCCAGAGGGTCTGCTCTGCGTCCCCCCGCTCAGGGGTCCAAAACCCAGCGAGATACCGCAGAGGACGCTGAACATGCACCACCTTTGAGCCCCGAGGACGCTTAGAGATCAGCTAGTCCAACTATCACACCTCCCAGAGAGGGAAACTGAGGCAGGGAGCGAGTCGGGGCACTTGCCTCCTAGTCGGTGAAACATCCAAGTCCAGATTCCAGCTCCGCATCCCAGCTGGGAAAGGCCTCAAAACAGAGAATTTCGGAACTGCCGCTGCACTCCACAGCGCTCTACTCCCTGCCCGAGCCTTTGCACAGGTTCTCCCCTCCCCCCGCCGTCTCTCCTGCCTCAGTCTCCCAGAACCCCAAACGCTCTCTTCCATAAGCGCTAGCCCGACTCCCCCCTGCCCGAGCGCTCCTCCCGCCGCCTAAGTGACTTGGAATTCGGTGTCTTTGTATCCACTTTGGATCCATTTGGCTTTTCCTTATCCAGTACAATCTGTTCCCCGCCCCAAAGGATGCAATAAGTATCTCCTACCGGAGAAACGACTTCCTTTCGGTGTGTATCAGCAGAGCCAGCCGCTGCCCAGCGTTCCCTGGAACACGGTAGACGCATAATAAATGCTTGTGGCCTTATTGGAAGGGCGAGCCGGAAGGGGCCTTGGCACACAGTGTATGGACCCTCTTTAGCCTCCCCCTGTCCCAGCCTGTCACTGAGCCCCAGGCAGCCGGCTGACTCCTTTGCCACCCAGAGTTCTCTCCTGGGTAACACGGAGGGGCTGGGATTTCTGTCCCTCACTAGCCTCCGTCCAGTGGGCTCCCTCCGAGGTCAACGAAGCAGTGGATGTCAATTAGCTTTTCCAGAGGGATATTTTCTGGAAAGGAAGAGCTGGGATTGGGATACAACAATGCTCCCCTCCCCCAGCGGCTGCTCTCCCTCCAGCACACACACCAGCTCCCTGGGGCTCAAACGGGAAGCCCAAAGGTACTGACCTGAGCCTTTAGGGCTCACTAGGGGCTGAGGGGCACCCTGCAGCTCCTGGCCTGGAGGGGCCTTTCTCCCTTCAAGGCATCCCCCATCCAGTGACCTTCAGGGCAAAGGGATGGGCAGTCAGTCACTCCCTTGCTGGGTCCAGCTGGCTCCTTTCAGGACTCAGGGCCTCCCAGGATGGGCCCATACATTGCCGGCTGGGTTCAAACAGTCAACAAGCATTTATTAGGCACCACTACAGTGCTAAAGGCTGAGGATACAAGGAAGGCCAAAGTCGTTACTGCCCCAGAGCTCCCAGCCTAATGGGAAGACAACATGAAAACTGATGTGTTCAGCCCCGTCCAGCTCTTTGTGATCCCTCTGGGGTTTCTTGACAAAGAGTGGTTTGCCACTTCCTCCTTCAGCTCATTTGAGAGATGAGGAAACTGAGGCAAACTGGGGTAAGTGACTTGCCTAGGGTCACACATGGAGAAGCATCTGAGACTGGATTTGAACCCAGGCCCAGCACTCCACTTCACCACCAACCTGCCCCCCAAACAAGTTATAGACAGGATAAATTGGAGGAAATGTGAGAATATTTTGGAGGAGAAAATATGAGAATAAATTGGAGGAGAAAAAATTGACTTATTTGCTGTTGTTACTAGCTCCTGGACTCAGGTTGTCTCTGGGCCTTTGGATGGCTTCCATGGATCTTTGGATGCAAAGCCACCCAGAGGGGAGCCCTGAGCTCTTCCTCACTTCCCTTTTATAGTCCTGAGCACGAGCATCCTCTCAGTTATCCGATCCCAACTTCCACGTCACTCCTGACTCCTCACACTCTCTTATTGCACCACACACACACACACACACACACACACACACACACACACACACACACAGAGCCCCTCCCAGCGTACCACCAGTTACCAGGTCCTCTAGATTCTAACTTGTATATCCCTTCTCCCCACTACCACACCCCTGGCATGGACCCTTAAGCCCGAACTCCTAACCTATCCGGATAGCTTTCTGGTTGGCCGCTCTGCCTCAGGTGTCTTTCCTGCTCCAGTCCATCTTCCACTTGGCTATTAAAGTGATTCTCCTAAAGTGCAAGACGAAACATGGTATAATAGATAATTAATAAACTCCTGTGACAGGGGAAGCTACGTGGCTCAGTGGGCAGAGCACCAGGCCTGGAGTCGGGAGGACCTGGGTTCAAGTCTGGCCTCAGACACTTCCTAGCTATGTGACCTGGGCAAGTCACTTAACCCCAGTTGCCTAGCCCTTGCCCTTCTCTCTTAGATTTAATAAAAGATAAAGCAAGGGTTTAAATAATTTTTAATTAAAATAAAAAATTAAACTCCTGTTGCCTTCAAATTAAATATGAAAATCTGTTTTTAAGCCCTTCAAAATCCTTCCCAGGCTTGTTATACCTTAAAGCTCCTCCTCTGTAATAAAGTGACACTAGCCTCTTGGCTATTCCTTGAACAAGACACTCTATCTCTTGACTCCTGATTTTCTCCCTCCTCATCTCCCCTTCCTAATGACCCTAGCTTCCTTCAAGTCTCAGCTAAAATGCCACCTTCTGGGAGCAGCTGGGTAGCTCAATAGATTGAGAGCCAGGCCTAGAGATAGGAGGTCCTGGGTTCAAATTTGGCCTCAGACACTTCCTAGCTATGTGACACTTGACAAGTCGCTTAGCCACCATTGCCTAGCCCTTACCGCTCTTCTGCCATATTGATTCTAAGGTGGAGGATGAGGGTTTAAAAAAAAAGAAGATGCCACCTTCTGCAGAAAGCTTCTTCCAGGCTTCCTTAATCTTAGCCCTTCTCTCTGTGATTATCTCCCATTTATCCAGTCAGTATCTTGTTTCTACACAGCTCTTTGTCACCTCTCTCATTTGGCTTTGCTCCTGAAGAATAGAGACTGCTTTCTCTAGCACTTAGCACAGTGCTTACCACTGTGCACATAGTAGGGGCTTAACGAAAGCCATTTGACAACTTTATGGATAGGTCAGAGAAGTTAGAAAAGCCTATAGAGGCAGCAGTTTTCTCCCACACATAACAAAGAATCTAAATTCATTCTAAAATCCTACTCTCATCATAGTTTAAAAAATGATATACAAATCAGAAAGGAGATGAGAATCATAATGAAAAAGAATAAAGACTGACTTATGAGGACCAAAAAATGTAAGCTAATAAAATGTATTTCTTTTAATGAAAAAAAAATAGATACTCTCTATATGTAACACTATTCAGTATCACTATGGAGGGGACAGCGGGCCAGACAATACTCCATTCTTTCTGTTTTCCTTCTTGCTTCTGGAAAGGAGAAGAATTGAATCCTTCCCAGACCACACCTATCTCCCCTCTGGGATGTGGTTTGGGATGTGATTTTGTTTTAGACCCTTTCTTCCTTCTTTGGGACTTTGGCCAGGTATATACTCAGTTCTAAAACTAACTGATATTAACTTTGAGGCACTATAATAATGGTCCTCAGGTCCATGTGGTCCCTTTCTATATTGTTTTATGAAGTTTATGTCAGAGGAAGAGTTATTCGTGTAATCATAATAGCTCAGAGCCCCCAGTTAGGAAAAATCCTTATATCTTTGGAGAAAGTTCTGGCACTCTGTTCCAATTTAAACTTTATATATATATATATTCCCAGTCAACACCTGGCTTTCTCTGGTGCTTTTTTTCTTGGCATGGACTAAGTATATAATACAGGCCTTCATTGCCAGATCTTTGTTTCATTATATGTAAAGCAAAAGCAGGAATCAGGAAATACTTAGGTAAAAGAAGAGAGAAGAGTACATAATAGCACCTGTCACTAGACCCACAATAGGAAGAAGAAGTTGGGAAGAAAGTAGGCCTTTTGGAATTCCTTTAGTCCTTGAAGAGATGATTTTTAACTGGTAACTTCAGTCGCAGTTCTTTGTTCCAAGAGCCAGAAGAGGCAAACTGCCCACCTTCACCTCTCCCTTATTTACCGCCGTCCAATTCTCTTTTTTTCCTTTCTCTCCCTTTATCCCTTGCTTCTGTGCTCTCTTTTGTCTCTAGTTCAGCTCAGATCATCAAAGTCCTGTATGGAGCCAAGTAAGTTATCTCCCCTACAGCTGCTGCTTCTCGGCTCATGTACTCTCTTAACTCTTCTTCTCAGCCTGCTTTCTTGCAGACCTTGTGCATCTTTTCCAGAATTCTTAGATATGACTCAAGTTCTACTTCTGTCTTAAAGATCGTGATTGTGCAAATCCTTCACAGGGAGGAGAGGGAATGGCTGTCTCTTACAACTACGATTCCCCAGATATCAGTCAGTTCCCTAATCTCTATTACTCCTATATGAATATTTTGTTTAATAGATATTATTCTAATCTGATTCTGCATACCCCAAGTCTTCTTCTGCTCCTCTGTTATCTTGTTGTGGTAAAGAAGTAGCTCTCACTTTTCAAACCTTGTGCCGAAAGACTGCAGTCTTTGGCAGGTCTTTCCAAACCAAAAGGCTGTCTAGTACAGGTCAGCGATGGACAGTGAATAGTATCTGCCATTCCATCTCAGCACTGTACTCTACTGCTCTCAAATCCTTTGCCCCCCTTGTGCCATCTCCACTCTCGTTCTGGTAAATCTTGACTCTTGTTAGCTTGATCTCACTATCTGCCTCCTCTCTTGTTCACATTCTGCTGACTGGAGTTAGAGGAAAACACATAACCAAGATGCCTGGATCCCCTGTAAAATTATTTTATCTCACCTCAGCTGGGCCCTTGGGTGCTCCAAGGTAGACATTTTACTCCTCCAAATGTAGCTCCTTCTCCCATAAATGTTGCCATGGAGACTAGGTTGACTAGAAGCAAGGGATGAGGCCAGAAAGGCCTGAGTGCTAGCGCCCAGGCATTAACTAGAGTTCTCTTGGTTTTCAGGGACTTCTGACCACACAGATAACTTTTTTCCAGGAAAGGAGCCAACACCAAGATGGAAGAGAAAGAGGACTGTGAAATGCCCTGATTTCTTATCTTTCTCTTGTCAAATCAAATAGGGAACAGGAGGACTAGGGACAGCTTCTTTTTTTTAACCCCTAACTTTCATCTTAGAATCAATACCATGTATTGGTTTCAAGGCAGAAGAGCAATAATGCCAGTTAAGTGACTTACCCAGGGTGACTCGGATAGGAAGTGTCTAAGGTCAGATTCGAACCAGGGACCTTCTGTCTCTAGACCTGGTTTTCAATCCACCAAGCCATCTCATTGCCCCCTGGGGACTGTTTTTGTGACAGAAAGTAAAACAAAAACAAAAACAAACTCGTGGAACCAAAACTTCATGTCATAGAGAAACATTCATGAAGGTGGAAAGAGTTATGATCAGGTGAGCCAGAGCAGACTGGAAAGGAGACCTAGCCAGGAAACAGCAGCTAAAAGTAGTTGGTAAAATGTCTGGAGTCCGGTCTGTGTCCTCTCATCTCTCCTTGAAGCCACACTCAGAAAATTCCCTCTGAAAGTGTCTACCCACTCTCTGTATCTCCTCTAACTGTTGGAAAGAGTGGAAAGAAGAGTTGTAGGGGAGGGGGGGCTGAAAAACAAGATGCATTTGGAAGCTTACTATTTTAAATGCTTATTTGCATGTCTGTTTCTTGAAGCTGCTATTAAAGAATACCACCATCTACCATGATTTGAATCCAAGTCAGTATGTATGTAATTTGAGAATAAGAGAAAAAACTATCCCACAGGGAAAGATTTTCCCCTCCTTAGCTATGCTGGGGCACTGATTAGGGAGAGAATTTTGGCGATTTCAGTAATATCTGACTTTATTCCTACTCTAGGATACTTTTGAACCTGCAGAGACTTAATGAAGAAACCAGCCAGTAGCAGTGAGACGTGGGAGGTGGTATATTTGTTCAGGTGACCCCCTGCACACGTTGCTCCCAACTAGCTGCACTTCTTTGATTTTTCTTTTTTTTTTTTTTTAATCCTTAACTCCTGTATATTGGCTCCGAGGCAGAAGAGTGGTAAGGGTGGGCAATGGGGGTCAAGTGACTTGCCCAGGGTCACATAGCTGGGAAGTGGCTGAGGTCAGATTTGAACCTAGGACCTCCCGTCTCTAGGCCTGACTCTCAATCCACTGAGCTACCCAGCTGTCCCCTTTGATTTTTCTATCATATTCCACATAGGATATGCCAAAATTTCTTCTGTCATCAAACCTCTCCCACTTCCCCTCCTCACAATACTCAGCTAAGGATCTCACTTCACCCTTAAAAAATGGACTTCCCTTACCATGAGTCCCTTTTCCCTCCTTCTCTGGGCTGCAAATCCTTTCCCACTCCCTCTTCCTTTACACTCAGGCAAATCCCTCAGTGCGTGCCCTGATCTCCTCCCTTCTCATCTCCTCCAGCAGTCTGCCCCCGTGATCTTTACCCTCTCCTCCAGTTTCCAGTCTTCCCCCTTAGACACTCTCTCTCCCTGCTGCCTAGAAACATATCCAAATCTCCCGGATTCTTTCTTAAACACCCTTACCAGGCCCTCTCAAGCTATTATCTCTCATCCCTTTGACAATCAAACTTTTTTTTTTGGGGGGGGGAAGTCATCCATCCATCCATCCATCCATCCATCCATCCATCCATCCATCCATCCATCCTAGCTGCCTCCGCTTTGTCTCCTCCCACTGACTGCTTTGCAACCCTGGCTTCTGACCTCATCCCTCTCCAAAGCTACTACACATGCCATATTCGCCATTGATGAAGGTTGCTCAGACCTCTGCAGCCCTTCTTTCTCCTGCAGCCCATTTCCTCTTCTCTTGGTTTGGGTAACAGAGCTCTCTCCTAGTTCTTGGCTCAAGCCTCAGTTTTCTTTCCTGGATCTTTTCTAGAGACTGGCCTACTGTGGCTGATCTGGGCCTCTTTAGCTTTTCTCTCTGTGCTCTCACTTGGCGCCCTCACCAGTGCCCATGGGTCTAATTAGCCTCTCTATGCCTAGGATTCCCAGATCTACTTATCCGACCCCACTGGCTCTCCCGAGCGACAATCCTGTAGGCCCAGCTGCCTTACAGGCACTGTAAACTCGTCCCTGAACTCATTACTTCCCTCCCCCAAACTACTCCTCTTCTATATTTCTCTATTTCTGTCTAGAAGACGGACATTCTAGGGGGCAACGAGCTGATTCAATGGCATAAGAGCCAAGTCTAGAGACCAGAGATCCTGGTTCAAATCTGGCCTCAGACATTTCCTAGCTATGTCACCCTGAACTAGTCATTTATCCTCCATTGCCTAGCCCTCACTACTCTTCTGCCTTGGAACCAATACACAGCATTGCCTCTAAGATGGAAGGTAAGGGTTTCTTTCTTTCTTTCTTAACAAGAATACGGTCGTCTTTCTTGTATCTCAGGTTCACGACTTTGGCTTTATCTTCCACTCCTCGTTCCTTCTATCCTGTCAGTTTCCAAAACTCTTCTTTTCTGTCTCTACAACTTCTCTCTGCTCACACAGCCACTACCATAGTTCAGATCCTCATTACTTCTGGCCTAAACTATTACACTGGCTTTCTAATTAGCCTCCCTGCCTTGTCCCTCCCCTCATTCTCCGTTCTCCACTAGCTGCTCCACTGAAGTTTTCTATTTCTGAAGTGCTGATCATGTCATTCCCCTACTTGATATGTTTCCAGTGTTTTCCTCTTGTTTCTGTTTTGTATTTAAAGCCTTTCATAATTTGTCCCCAACTTACCTTTCCAGCCTTATTCTACATTATCCCCATACCCAAATGCTGCAATCCTGCCAAACTAGCCTTCCTGGTTTTTCCTGACACATAACGCTTTGTGCCTTGGCCCTGGTCCTCCAACATACCAATAATACACTCTCCCCTCACTTCTCCCCCCAGAAACTCTCATTTCCTTCAAAACTGGGCTCCAGAGCCTCTGTAATAGCTTCATATTTAGCCTGAAATGTTGGGAGGAACTCAAAGAAGGCATGAATAGATAAGACAGATCTCTAGGATTTCCTCCCCCCACCAAGGCCACTTTGATTCTTGCTAGGAGGGGAAGCAGGAAGTCAGGGCCAAAGGCTGGCCAACATTCTGCTCTCTTCAGAGAGTCCAGAATGGTGTTGGCTGTTTGTCTAGGCCAATGATGGTGAACCTTTTAGAGACCACGTGCCCAAACTGCAGCCTTCATGCTGCATAGAGCCCCCTGCCTTACCTGAGACAGGGGAGGGAGGAAGCGCTCCCGTTGGGCTGCTGGGCAGAGGGGTGGGGGATGTGAGAAATGTCCTCAGGCAAGAGAGGGAGGGGAGCAGCCCCCTCTGGCACACATGCCATAGGTTCACCAACACAGGTCATGGGGATGTAATTTTTAGGTTCTAGCTAAACTCCTAATAACTGTCTCTAGAAGGGGGAAAGAGGGCCTCAAGATTTATATCCAATTCTTGACTTCCTTCCCACCAAATGCCAGTTCCACAAAGAACACACACATAGCAAATAGCGAAGAAACTCATTTATCCAAGTTGATAGCAAAACAGAAATCAGAAAAAGTATACATCTGAGAATATATACCAGCCAATACAGTGAAGGAGCTCTCCTATTGGAAGCAAGATAGCTCAGTACAACCAAAAGAAAGTCTCAGATATCACTCAGAGGGGAAATTCCCCAAAGTCTCTAGTGTAGTAAGCTGAGGATAAGGGAATGATGGAGATTGCCAAACTGCTTTCATGTCAGCGTCTTCCCAGAGTCCTTTTCTCCTTTCAGCGACCTGAGGAGAGGAAAGCATCCCACACATCTTCTCTCTACGCTGGAAGCTAGAAGAAGCCCAAGAGGCTGAAGAGAGCAGACTTCTCTTCTCCTTTTTCTCACCAACTCTGCTCCACTGCTTCCACCAATGAGGAGAGAGTCGGGAGCTTTGGAGCTCGGGTTACATGTACATAGTCAGTATATACATATGTAGCAGCCCTTTAGGCTACCCCTCACAACTTGCACTCCCAGGTTGGGGCAGCAGCCCCAAGTTCAAGGTCTTCTGGGACTCTGCTCTCCTAAAATTACAACTCAAAGAGTACCCATCAATATGTTTATCTTTCCATATAAATGAGCTCAATGCAAAGGCATTTCCTGCAGCAACCTAGAAGGAACAGTAGCAAGAAAATATCTCCCCCATAAACCTCAGGCACGCTTTCCCAAAAATACATACAGTATCAGTGGGAAGTGTAGACACCCATGGAGCTCATGAATAGAGAGAGCACACACATAGGGAACACATGTAACCAGGGAAACTTACAGCATCCCTCTGACACCCCCGGCTCCCATGCCTGCTCGTGCCATCTTCTCACTGCATCTCTTGGGGGTCCAATGAGGCAAGGAGCTCTGTGGGTGGGGTGTGTGGCTCACATGAGTGCGGGTGGTCTCCAGCTTTGGGCTCAGCTGAAATGTCAGCCTACCTTCCTGCTCCACACTTTCAGGGAGAGACTGAACCCACACCCCCAGGCAGCCAAGGGCCCGAGGATGAGTTTATCTCCCCTCTCCCCCAGTGTAGCATCCCGGCTCCGGGTTCCAGACTCTGGACTCATCCGGACTGCGCAATTCGACCCTGTGCCACGGGACCATGGCAGGCATCTGACGCAAGATGCTATTGCTTGCCAGGACGTCCCCCTCCCCAATCCAGACTAAGAATCACAAAGGAAAAAGTGAGAAGCTGACTCAACAGCCGGATCCCTGGCTGGCTCTCTTCTCCTGTTTCCAAGGTAGGTTTCCCTGGTTTTAAATTCTTGGTTCTTCCCATTTTGCCCACGTAAATAAATGGGCAGAGAAAAGGTACCAGGGTAAACCACGCCCAGAGGCAAGTCCATTGTCTTTTCCAAGACTCAGCCAAGTATTTCAGATGGAAATCAACTCCTGGCACAGTCTAATGTATTTCATTTCATCAGCCCACAGAGAGACTTAATTGGACCAGGGTCCTGATTACTCCTTCCCCCTCCCCCCAGCACACTTTTGGATGCACATGTTGTTTTTCAGATAGAATTCAGGCTCTTTGGAGCCCGAGATGATTTAGACTTGGCCTTTGTATTCCCAGCACCCAGTTCTGTGCCTAGAACAGAGTAGTAGGTGCTAATAAAGAAATGCCTGGGGCAGCTGGGTAGCTCAGTGGATTGAGAGTCAGGCCTAGAGACAGGAGGTCCTAGGTTCAAACCCAGCCTCGGCCACTTCCCAGCTGTGTGACCCTGGGCAAGTCACTTGACCCCCATTGCCCACCCTTACCAATCTTCCACCTATGAGACAATACACCGAAGTACAAGGGTTTAAAAAAAAATAACCCTTACCTTGTCTTAATGTCAATTCTAAGATAGAAGGATGGCAAGAGTTAAGACATCAGGGTTAAGTGACTTACTCAGGGTCACTGTAAAAGGGAATTCTTTGTCTATTCTGAGTTTACACTTGAGAAAAGGGAATCTTTTATTCTCTTTGCCTAGTTGGAGTTGATACTTTGGTTAACATTAATTTAAGTACCCCTATTCAGTACCTCACTAGACTGAAGACAGGATTAACTCTCCTTTGTCTACATTTTATTTATTTATTTGTTTTTGAAAAAAACCTTACCTTCCAAATTGTAGTCAATACTGTGTATTAGTTCCAAGGCAGAAGAGTAGTAAGAGCTAGACATTGAGAATTAAGTGACTTGCACAGGGTCACACAGCTGGGAAGTATCTGAGGCCAGATTTGAACCCAAGACCTCTGTCTCTAGGCCTGGCTCTCAATACACTGAGCTACCCAGTTGCTCCCTTTTGTCTATTTTGTCAATTTTAAATTGAATTAACATAAGATTGAACACCCTATTTAGTGCTAGGTGAGAAGTCAACAAGATACTTGGAGAGCTCTATCCTTTTTTTAACTTAATCAGTCAGAAACTTGTGAATTCTTTTAAGAGTTCACACAAGAGTTCACACCCTCAGAAACTGTTCAATCAGGAAATTGAATCCTTTTGATGAGTTTTCACCCCTCCAGAAGATGAAAACTGGTTCCCACAAACACTGCCCGCTGGGCAGTGCTAGACAGTTTGGAAGCTGTAATTGGCCCCTGTGAGGAGGGGAGGAAACAAGAAGCCTCTGTAAAAGGCCCTGAATTTCTGGGGCTAAAGAAGGAAGTTGACTCCAAGAAGGAAGTCAACTTCAAGAGGAAGGTCGGCTCAAGGAAGAAAGTTGGCCCCAAGAATCACCTTCAGCTCAAGTCATCATCTTGACCTGCCTCTTGGAGGGAATTTGGGTGAGTGAATAACTGGCTTTCCTTTCCTTTCTTCTGGAGAGAGTTTAATTCCTGTTGAAGGTCAAGTCCTGGCTGAGTTGAGCTCCAGGGCAATATTTAGTTAGGCTAATGTCTTCTCTACCCTTTTGTATTTCTCTACTTTTACTCTTTCCATCTCTTTTGTAAATAGAAGCTATTAAAGTCATTTTGACTTGGAGCAATAATACTTCGAATTGGCAACCACCACAATTATTTATAATCTTCATATATTTTAGCCAATCATTAATTTTCACCTTTAAATCACACAGCTAGGAAGTCTCTGAGTCAAATTTGAACCCAGGTCCTCCAGACTCTAGGCTTGGTGCTCTCTCCACCGTGCTACCCAGCTGCCCCAAGAACAATTTTTAAAATGCCTCCTAGTACCAGAAACTGTGCTAAATGCTGAGGCTGGAAACACAAGCCAAAAGACAATTTAAAGGCAAGCTTTCACACTCTAATATAATCCCATCAAAGGGCTCCATGTCAAAGTCTAGAAAGCCAAGAGGAGATCCAGGAGGGGAATGAAGGCAGTGGGACAGACCCCCTCCAGTGTTTAACAAATATTTGTTGACTGACTGGGCCATCTCATCCATGGTGCCCCTGATGTCATCAGAAACATTAATAGCAAATCCCAAGGCTGTTCCTTCTGAAATTCTCCTCCATGTCCTCCCAGAACTCTTCCACAGGGAGTCCAGTCCACCCAAAGTACAAAATCCCCACCTTCCTCGAGGGCCTCTCCCTATTCAATGGGTACAAAGACGGGCCTTGGGTTCCTCATTACTGGTTCTTCTCTCTATCTTCATGCCCAGCCTCCTCCTTATCCTGACATACTTGAAGAGAGTGATTCTAAAATTACAGAGGGCTTCCTGTCCATCGTTCCATCCAGGCTTCAGAACCACCCTGTGAGGAAGCTAGAAATGATGTTCATGCCAATTTCCAGAAAAAAAGAGACCAAGACCCTAAAAGGTCAAGCTTGTGGTCACACATTGAATCAACGTGACACGATCATGAGAACTTGTGTTGGTCAAAATAAAGAACGAGGAACTGTGGGTAGACAACTTGGGTTTGGGACGAGGACAGACTTTACTTGGAAAACATGGAAAGAGCCACATCTGCCTTGTCCCACACAGGAAGGGGTTGTAAGACAGAAGTTGGGACCCAACACAGAAAATAAATATGTGGCTCGGTGACTAGAGAGCCAGATCTAGAAATGAGAGACGCTGGGTTCAAATTTGGCCTCAGACACTTCCTGGGCAAGTCTCTTAAGCCCCTTCATCTAGCCCTGACCACTCTTCTGTCTTGGAACCAATACGCAGGATTGATTCCAAGATGGAAAGTTAAGGTTTAAATAAAAAGGAAGAAGTGGCAGAGATGAGACTTGCTCCCACCCAGGTCTTCTGACAGCCAGCTCAGGATCCTGTCCATCCCACCAGAGTCCCTTGACTCATCCCCTTCTTTTCACTCCCCCCCAGTCACAGAAACAGCCCCCTCATCTGCCCAGGGGGGGCCTCTCCCTCCCCAACCCCACGCCTGACAGTCAGAACTGGATGGCGTTCTTTTCCTGTGCCCTTTCACCAGCTAGTTTTATTGCCAGCCACTGACTAGCTCCCAGGGAAGGCCCCGGGAGCCACGGGGTGAGGGCTGATACCCAGACTCTAAGCCCCATTCTCATCCCACCCACCCCCAAGTCCCGTCCCTCTTTGCTTTTGTTCCATTTTAATTAAGTTGTTTCTAGGGAATCCAGCAGACTGTAATAGCGAGGCCCAGAGCAGGGTGTCTGGAGCAGAAGGAAAAGCAGCTGAGTCTGACTCCCCGGGAGATGCCCGCCTGGAGCCTGTAAAGGGAGTGAGGGCACCCTCTGCCCTCCCTGGAGGCTGGCTACAGAACAGGAGTGTTTGCTTTCTCCAGAGGGCCTGCCCCCAAGGCCCACCACAGAGCTTCAGTTTGGTCTCATCCAGGCCTGACTTCGGGCCTCCAACCTCCAGAGGCTGGCCCACGCCCGCCTCCCAGGCAAGCGCCCTCTCCCCTGGCACCGGCTCCTGCCCAATGGGGAATTTCCAGGCTGGGACCAGAAGGAAAACACTCCAAGAAGCCTCAGAAGCCTGGCTGCCCAGGAGTGGCTGGCCAGAGAAGCCCAGGGGCCAGAAAATGACCCCCAGAAATGGGGGGCCCCGAGAGCTGCTCTCTCTGCCATACTTGCACACTGCTTAAATGGAGGGGTTGGACCAGAAGCTTTCTAAGTCGCTCCCAGCGCTGACATTCTCTGTTATGGTTATTTCCAACCAAGATCTCTCATGTTGAACAACAGCACACTTTCATCTTTTTTTTTTTTTTTTTAATTTATTTAAACCTTTACCTTCTGTTTTAGAATCAATACTGTGTATTGGTACCAAGGCAGAAGAGCAGTAAGGTCTAGAAAATGGTGGTAAGTGACTTGTCCAGGGTCACACAGCTAGGAAGCATCTGAGGCCAGATTTGAACCCAGAAACTCTCATCTCCAGCCTTGGCTCACTATCTCCTGAGCCACCTAGCTGCCCCCTTAGTATCAGTTCTGAGACAAAAGAATAGCAAGAGCTAGGCAATGAGGATTAAGTGACTCACCCAGGGTCATACAGCTAGGAAGTGTCTGAGGTCAGATTTGAACCCAGGACCACCCGTCTCTAGGCCTAGCTCTCTATCCACTGAGTCACCCAGCTGCCCCCCACTTTTAACTTTAATAGACATTATTAATATTTTCTCTAGACTAGAAAATCAACAGAACGATATGTCAAGGCTGGATGTGTGTGTGTGTGTGTGTGTGTGTGTGTGTGTGTGTGTGTGTGTGAATGTGGGGGGATGGGGTGTATTTCTGAGGTATAAATATTCATTCTGAAATTTTAGCAATTGGCTCTCCCAGAACTGGTCTAAGCTGGGCCCAGCTCTACCGTTCCATATTCTCCAAAGGAATGAAAAAGCATTTATTGGGTGTTTTATGTATGCCAAACACTGTGCCAAGGTCTCTCCCAGTTCTGATGTTCCAGGTCCTGATGGGTGAATGGCCAACCCTCCTGGCCAGTTGCAGCCATGCTTTCTTTTCCTCCCTGGGCATCTTCAGCTGCCCGGTGGCCAGATGTGTGCCTTCCGCTCTCCCCTGTCTCTGCCTCCCCACGAACCTCCCCTTCCCTCTAGCTCTTCAGTTAGAGAATTAGAATGGATTAAAATTGGGCTGTTGCTACTGAAGAGGGCATGCCAACGACTCCCCAGTGGCTCCCCGTCGCCATCCTTATGACTCCTTGGTGCTTTTTCCACTGTGCCACCTCATTGCCCCCAATAAATGGAGTAGCCAGGTGATATTGTGAATAGCATTCTGGACTTGGAGTCAGGAAGACCTGAGTTCAAATCTGACCTCAGACATTTAATGGCAATGGGACCAGGGACGAGTCATCTCTGTTTGCCTCAGTTTCCTCAACTGTCAAAAGAGATAATAATAGCACTTATTTCTCAGGGTTATTGTAAGGATCGAATGAGATAATATTCATAAGGCACTTAGCACATAGTAGGCACTATGTAAACATTTATTATAATTCTTATGATATGCTCGTCAACTGCTCTATGAATTGTGCCATGTCTCCTTCCCTCCCTGGCTTCCTTTGAGACCCAGCTAAAATCCCACCTTGGAAAAGGCAAGGGCCCTTTCCCAATACCTCTCAATACTAATGCCTCCTCACTGGGATTATCTCCAATCTATCCCATATATACATATATATGTATATGCACACACACATATATATAGGTTTAAAATATGTATATATATAGGTTTAAAATATGTATGTATGTATATATATATATATATATGTTAAACCCTTATTTTCTTCCTTAAGAACTACTCTAAGACAAGGGCTATGCAAATGGGGTTAAGTGACTTGCCCAGGGTCACAACCAGAGAGTTTTTGACATCGAATTTGAACCCAGATCCTCCCAACTCCAGATCTGGTCCTCTATCCCCAGTGCCACCTAGCTGTCCCTATATATGTATTATTCGTGAATAGTTGTGAGCTGGCAGAACTATCCATTGGGTTCAGAAGGCACAAGGAAGGAGAGACTCCTAGCACACTAATAACTATAGCAGTTTATAAGCCTTACAGAGAAGTTTCTGGGGTGAGAGTGACTGGGCAGTCTAGGTGAGCATGCAGAGGGGCACAAGCACACGCACACTAGCAATAATCAAGGGGAGGGGAAAAGGTGGTGGTCCTTGCAGGAGGACAGAGAGCAGTCATTCCCACCCATTTGCAAGGAGACTTCTTGCCAGGCATAGACAGTGTTGCGCCTACTCAGGTAGGAGAGTGGCTCCTGCTGGGTGTTCTATTCCCTCACAAGGGCTTATCAGGACAGGGGCAGCCCCAGAGCTCTCACTGGCTGGTTTTTTAAATGATGCCCACATTCCTGCCAGGTCTCTTGTCACGAGGGGTAAGAGTTTGGACCATCAGTCTAAGGCAGTGATGGCAAACCTTTTAGAAACTACATGCCATGCTCCACCCCACCACCGAGTGCCAGGCGCCCCCCACCTTCCCCTTCTTACCCCATTCAGGGGACGAGAGAAAGCCCTCCCATCGGGCTGCTAGGCAGAGGGGTTGTGAAGTAAAAAATGTCCTCAGCACGTGTAGAAAAGGGGAGGGGAGTGGCCAGAGCACTCCCCACCCCTTGAGCTTTGCTGTCTGTGAGCCGCCCATCTTACCCTCTGAGTGCCCCTATTGGGCTGCTGGGCAGAGGGGCGGGTGATGTAAAAAAATGTCATTGGGTACAGTGGAGAGAGGGAGGGGAGCAGCTCTGCCCCAATACCTCTGCCTTTCTAGTAACAAACTGGGGGGGGGGGTGCAGTGCATGCATGTGTGCCATCTTTGACATGCATGCCATAGGTCCGCCATCATGTGCCCAAGGCTTGATCATGGTTCAACTTTTTTGCAAATTGTTTTCCTGACTAGACTATAAGCTCCTTGAGGACAGGGACTAGTTTTCTGTTTGTTCGTTTGTTTGTGCTTTCTTTGTGCTTAGCCCAATGTCGGGCACATCATTAATTCCTAATAAATCTGTCAAATTGACTTGATGATACTATCTTCTGATAAATCTTATGACAAAATGTTAGACATGTTGTGTAGCCTAATCTTACCATCAGTATTAGTGTTTAGTTTAGTGTCTCCAGTGATTCATGCTTTCACCCAAGAGTTCCTCTCTTCCACCAGTCCAGATTTCCATCCCTCCCTACCTTAGTAGACAATTTTCAATTTGACAATGAACCTCTCTTTGCTGAGATAGGCTAGTCTTCTCATCACAAGCATTCATCTCATCACCTGCCCTATACTCAAAGTGTTTCATACTTGGTGCATTTGCCCTGAGCCTGTCCTCACTAGAATCGCTTTCTAGAGTCTAAGGTCACTGCCACACCATTAAGTGGAATCAGAGAAGGTTGTTAATAGAGGCATTTCTGCTATTTGGACTGATCTGTATGACCTTGTCCAGTGAGTCAGGTTACCAGCCATTTCTAGCTTATCTATCCTGAGTGAACTTTGTCCATGTTTTTCCAAGAATCCTCTACAAAGAGTCGACTCAAGGAGATGGTGACCTCCCTCTAGCTTTCAAATGGACACCAGTGGTACACACCAACTATACATTGGTTGTCTCCTGCTCAAACTGCCTGCCTCTTTCTTTTTTATGCCCTCATCAATGAAGTCCTTTATGTATATATTAGTTTCTTTAAAATCTATGGAACTAAAGAAATAGGCATATGGTCCATCAGTTGTTGATATTTTCTTGGTTGTCTGACAATAAAAAAAAGACTCTGAAACTTTGGTACATTCTTGTCTTGTAGATAATGAGAACTGATCCCTCATTGCATTTAAAATTGTGCCCCCTCTAGCATCTACCTTCTTTGTGTATGTATGATTTCATCCAGCTGTTCTTCCAAACTGACCATTGAAGCATGTCAGACGCTGCTATTCCAATCCATAAGCAGTGTCTCCAGTTCCATGGATCAAGAAGAACTTACTATAGACCTGTTTACAAATGTTTCCTGTTTTTCTTCTGTCCATTGTCTCCTTCTTCCAGTTTCATCCTGAAATACCTTTGGTTTACTTTTGCATAGTTGGTTCATTTCCCAGGTTATTTGTAAATTTGTTTTTCCTTCCATTTCTTCTTGTAATTTTGTGAGCAGTACTTATAATCTTCCACCATCTTCTTCCATAAGATGTGACAGATGAGTTAATGTGTCTATATTCTAAGTCACTGTTAACATTAGAGGTCATCTCTACTTGGCCAAGCAATCACATGCGTTTGTTGTCTGAGGTGGTTTCTAGACTTCTTGGTCTTCTTTTCATGGTTATTGATTTATATCAACTGTACTTCCTTTGGAAATGGTGGGAGTCTGTGATGATGTCTGTTCTTTTATCCATTTCCCATCTTCATCATAAACAAGTTGTTTAAACAACTAGGTTGGAGTTGAATTGAATCAACTGAATACCACATAATTTCACTTTTATTCTTTCTTCTAATTTGATATTGATTTTTAGCACTTTTCTAATAAAATAGTAACTTGAGAGTACGCTGATTTGGAATGCCATTGTAATTCTTTGGCCCCCATGATGGCAGCAAGAAAGGGAACTACATCAAAACTGCGTCAGAGAGAAGTGGCCACTGAGCCAACAGCTGTTCACTCAATGAGAACTTGTTCTCCTCCTGCCTAGCATTATTTCTTCTTCCTACCCCTGGCAATTAAAGTGGTATTAAACCCACATATTGCCTAGATGAACTTGAGTCTGGGCATTAGGCTTCTAGAATGGCTTTGCTTCACATTCCTTTCTCTGAGAATAGGTGACCAGATTTTTTTTTCCTGAGATAAACATTTCCAGCCTTGGAAATAACTTGCAAGTTTGAGAGGTCTAGAACTTATGGATTACCCAGTTGGTAAGAGAAGAAGACCACCTGCCTGGGGAAGAACCCAATTCCTGGCCTACCTTGCCAGAATATATGAGATTTCTCTGGATATAGTGCTGAGTTAGGGAAAAATGAAATGAAGGTTTGTTAGTCCTACAACATGCTTCATTTTTTGACATTTGAAGTGTCATCCTTCCAAGAGAGTCTAACAGTAGTTATAAGATGATTCTTGAGATTTAAGTCTGTGTCAGTGTGTTTGTGAGTCTTGTACTTTAAGCATTTATTTTGTAGTGAAGGACACAAATAGCTGTCCTATATCTAATCAACATCATATATTGAGCATCTTTCTACTCTCATTTTAGGAAGATCTTGGACTTGATTTTCCCTGGAATTCCAGAGGAGAGGTACAAAGAGACATAGAGTTTAAGAAAAAAAATATTATGTGCTATACTTGAAAGAAAACCATAGAGCTGATGACCGTGTATTGAATCTCAAGTGCCCTATAGACAAAGAGCTGACTGAATGCTTTAAAAGGAAAATGCTGGAGAACATATTCCCAAGTATAAGAGTGCAAAGCCCTGTGTTTTGTATAACCGGCAGTGCCCTCTGAGTTTGAGTTTTGGTGGAGAGGAGGAGTGGGCAATCAGTGGGGCCAAGGAGCCCAGTAGCAGGTGGGAACTGAAAAGGCTGATCCTGTTTCCCTGTCTCCTGGCAAATATTTTGGTTGTTGGTCAGCAGGTACTTGTCTTTTACAAAGATAAACTGGACTTTTTGTTGGTTTTTTTTTATCCATTTCTTCTGAGAATAAGGATGGGGAATCAGTGGAAGTCGAGTCCCTGGGATTGCTGTGGTCACCACTGCTCATACCACTAAGTTCCCAGGCTCATTCAAAGCGGACTAGGGTAAAGGATACACGTCAGTCACAGACAAGCATCCCAAGAGCCTTTTTGAAAAATAAAACCACAGGTGTATAGGGGACTCTATTGAGGGAGGAAAGTCCAGAGGACTTCACCAAATAAAAGTAGAACCTGATAAGGGCAACTGAGCTGAAAGGTGTAGAGAACATAGATACGAGAGCCAATATTTCACACTGCATCTTAAAATCCTGAGTCAGAGATCAGAGTTCAATCCTTTAGAATAGCAAGGAACTTGGCAATGGAGAAGTCTGAATCCCAGTACGTGGTAGTGCCTTGAATCCAAGTCCCAGACTTAACCCCACACTTGGTCACAAACTGAGCCTTCATCCTGGTCAAATGGAGCTTTGACCAGCCTATAGCCTGGGCTTTAATCTTCTCAGATTGAATCTGATTAAGATATATTTTTTCCCCTCCAGTTCATGGAACCCCTGTAACCTATCTCTAAACTCCATAAGGATCCACGGACCTCAGGTTAGGAAATTCTAGATTTGTTGTCTCCTGAGTCTCCATCTAGCTCTGTGGTTCTCTGATGCTGTATGAGACCAGAACTCAAAGTCCAGACAGTGGCTACATATGCCCAATAGACTGGCAGAAGGAAAGACAAGACCAGTTAGGTGACTGTTACAAATGCAATTCAGCTCAGTTCAGCCAGTATTTCTGCAGGATCTACACAACAATTCTGATGAAAGTTGATGGGAACTGAGAGGAGGACCATGGAGACAGGAGTAGAAATGGGCCCAAGACTGGACATAGAAGAGATCTTCTGAGCTCAGATCGCCATGAGGCATTATATAAAATTGATAGGACCATTAAGAGGACTAGATGCTAAGAGACCATTACCTTCAGATCCTTCTTATTCTCCATCAAATAAATGGCTAGGGTTTAAGAAGAATCATTCAACCTTTTAAAGGGCCTGCAACTTTATCAATAGCTTCTCAATTGAGGCACTTAATAAATACTTGTTACCCACCCCCCCTCAGTATGGCTATGGATGCCCCTCCAGTAGCAACCATCACAGCTCATTCATGCCTTCTCATCCAGAGTGATTCTCATTCAGGATTTCCCACTGATGTTCCACAGGGGATCTGGTCTAGTCCTGGACTTCTTCTCTTTGATTTTTTGGGGTTTTTTTCATTCTGAGGGCACCAATGCACCCCTTAGACTCTCCATCTGTTATTGCTTATAGCTGCCACCTGCCTGACTGACTCATCTCCTTTTCTGATTATATGATTTTCTTAATGGTATGCCTTATGACATGGAAACTCATAAGCCCAGCCAGGCAGATTAATGACAATAATAATTATAGAGAGGTTCAAGATGACTTACATATGTGATTTCTTTTGGCCTTCGCAATAACCCTATGAAGTCGGTGCTGTTATTACCCTCATTTTACAGATAAAGAAACTGAGGCAAACAGATTAAGTGACTTTCCCAGGGTCATATAGTTATTAAGTGTCTGAAACAGGATTGGAACACAGTCCCCTCTGACACTTAGCCTCTTATTTACTGTGCTACAAAGCTGCTCTGCTTACTAAATAAGGCTTGTGCCTCTATTCAGTATTAATAAGCACCAGGTACTGTGCTAAGAGTGGGAATAAAAAAGAAAAAGGCAAAAATACAGTCCCTGCCCTCAGGAAGCTCACAATCCAATGGGAGGGATAGTATGCAAATAACTGTACAAACAAGATCTAGACAGAGAAGAGGGGAGGGTAAGGACTTGCAATGCCCTCCTGCCAGAGGTAGGATTTAGGCTGAATCTGGAAGGAAGCTATGGAAAGTAGGAGCTGTAAGTGAGGTCGGGAGAGCATTCCAAGAGGGCAAAAGCATGGAGCCCAAAGATGGCGCCCCAAACCATAGTTTGGCCGGGGCCTGAACCTTAGAGTACTTAGGAAGGAATGAAGTTTCAGAAGGCTAGAAAGGAAGGAAGGGCTCAGATTTTGAAAGGCTTCAAAAACCAAGAAAAGGAGTGAACAGGTCACCAGGCTAGGACAGAACACATGCAGTTTCGGGCAGTGACCTAGCCCAGTGAACTGTGAATTGCCCATTGGGAGATAAAGCTGAGGTACTTTTAAGATCCAGCCTCCAAGGAAATCACAATTACAGAGGAGGGAGTCAGGAAGTGAGTGATAAGGAAAATAAGGATAAGGAGAAAAACTGAATTTACTAAAAATTTCTGGAAGAAGAAAACTCAAAGACACTTGAACATAAATAAGCCATCAGGAAAAAAATTAATAGCAGAAGAAAATTTGGCCTCCAGATCTAGTAAATGAGTTCAGGCATTTATGAATAAATACTGTAAAATAAGGGAAATGATTTAATACTTGAGACAGAGAGGAATTTGAGAACATGCAACCATGGCACTCTATTCTTGAGTGGTTGAAAAGAGAAATGTGAATTATGAGAACAGAATTTATATTCTACACAATAAAATTAATGAGCAGAATAGAAAAACTGGAATCTGCAATGGCAAGTCTCAGCAAAGAAACAAAAGAGAGAATGATAGATTGGAAATTCAAATAACAAAGACAAGGGCAACTTTGAAGAAGAGAGGCAGAAAAATAATAAGAGTAAAAGAAAAGTATACTCTTTATGCAAGCAAAACATACTGATCTCACAGAAAGGATGCATAGAGATAACACTTAAGGCTCAAAGATCTTCCAGAAGAACGTGCTAGGACAAAACTCCTTAACACTCTATGAAGACAATAATAAAAGAGAACTGCCCAGAACTTTTGAACATAGAAAATGAAATCCAGTTGAAAGAATTCACAGATCATCTCAAGAAAAAACTCAAGGCTACAAATCCAAGGCACATAGTGGTTAAATTTAACAATTCAGTTCAGAAACAACGAAGTCTATAAAGCCATCAGAAGAAAGACCTTCAAATACAAAGGAAAGGACATTCGAATAATGCAAGACTATTCCTGTGCCCACTAGAAAAAGGAGGAGGTAATGGAATAATGTATTCCAAAGAGCAATAGAGCTCACTGTGTAGCTCAGGATGACCTATCCTATGAGTCTGAGCTTAAACACACAGGACAAAAGATGGATGGTCAATAATAAAGAAGAACTTGAAATATCTATAGAGAAGAAATCAGAACTGAAGAGATGATTTGCTTCCCAAACACCCCAGACAACAGAAATGCAAGAGGAGTGAATAAAGCGGCAGACAAGGACAGTAACAGGGACTGAGTGACAACAAAGAAGTGATTAAAAGTCTTCTTTCTAAATGTACCCAAGGAGAGGAGTGAAGGAGGAATCTGGTAGAGGTAACAAAGAAGAGACAGATAGAGAACATTATGGCAGAACCTGGTGATGTCTTGCCTACAGGTAAATCAATTCTTTTTCATGGGAATACACTACTACATAAGAGGGTATCTGAAAGGGGAGGAGGGGAGCAGGGGAGCCAGAAGATAGAGAAAAGTGCGTGATGCAATGGGTTCAAATCAAGGACTAGCAAGGAAGGGAAGATGATCTCTCTGGTCTCAGTCAATAGGGGAATATGTGAGGAGGAAAAGATGGAAAAGGAAGCAAGAGAGAAAGGATGCCTTACTTTGGAGATGGGAGGGATTCAGTTGATGAATGCTCCTCTAAGTGAGGAGATGAGTATCTAACACTGGATAAGGCCTGGGAAATTTGAAAAGTATATTTGTCCTGGGAGATAGTGGGGGAGGCATAGTTGGAAGTCCTGGGGGAACTGGCACCTGGAGGAGTAGGCAAACATGGACTGAGAGGAGATTCCAGCAAATGTAGGGGGAGGGAGATCAATAAGAGAGTGAATAGATCAACGGTCAGGGATGTAGTGGAGAGGGGACTTACAAGTCTTCTTTGACAACTGCAATAATTTGCATTTGGAAATATGGAAGTAAGGCACAGAGGAAAAGAGAACTAGATGGGCCAAACTCTACAAGACAGCACAGAAAGAGCCTACAAGGGGGATCTCGGAATGGATACCTTTGGAAGCTTTGATACCATGAAAACTACAGAGAAAAGAAAGACCAGCTAATTATAGGAGTCATGAATCAGAGAATGATGTTATAGGGCAAACAGAAAGAGAAGATGGATGATTCAGAGTAAGAGTAATCTTTTTTGGATTAAAGAGGTGCAAAATTTTTTAAATTAAGGAACAGGACTAGCTGAAGGTGGGGAAAGAAAGGGAGAATGGTAAATGAGATGAGAGGATCAGGCATAAAGGGAAGAGAGTCAGTGGGAACAAGATTACCTTAAAACAAAGATTGAAGAAAAGTTACCAAAGGAAGATAATACTGTGTTTATTGCAGAAAAGGGGTCTTATAATTGAAAAAGCTTCTGCACAGACAAAATTAATGCATCTAGAATAAGAAGGAAAGTGGTTGAATGGGGAAAAGTCTTTGTATCTATTTTCCTTGATAATGGTTTTGGTATTCAACATATTTAAATTACTAATAAATATTTGTAAGACTAATAGCCATTTCTTAATAGATAAATGGTCAAAGGATATGAATAAACTACATGTGTAGTTCATAACCACATAAAAAGAAATGCTCGAGATCATTAATAATAAGAGAAATACAAATCAAAACAACTCTGAGGTTTCACCCCATAACCTAAAAATTGGCAAAGATAACAAAAAATGTCAACACTAAATGTTGAAGGGGTTGTGTAATAATAGACACAGTAATACATTGTTGGTGAAACCATGAAATAGTACAAGCAAAGGAATCATGCAAATAAAGTGACTCAAATGTCCATATTCTTAAACCAGAGACTCCAATACTGAGTTTATTATATTCCATGGAAGTCACTGATGAGAACAAAGTTCCCATATACTTCAAAATATTTATAGCAGCATTTTTTGTGATATCTAAGAATTGGAAACAAAGTATATGCCTATCTATTGGGAAATGGCTAAACAAATTGTAATACATGAATGCAATGGAATATTCCTAGGCTGTAAGAAATGATATGTGTGATAAATCAGAGAAGAATGAACACAGCTACATGAACTGATGCAGTGACATAAGCAGAACCAAGAAAACAACATACACAGTAACTAAAACAATATAAGAGTAAAGAACAACCATGTGCTACTTTATGCATATACACATACACATACACATACACATATCCCAGTGGACGTGGGCTTGATGCCCCTCAAGCCCCACGGTTGCTGGCTAAACAGAGCTGCTCTTATTTCTTTGATGGGCAGAGAGAGTGGGGGAGTCAGAAACTATAATCTTTCTTTACCCTTTAGACCTCTGGCCATTTCCACCTCCCCTGCACCAAAACAACTCTATGTATACATTGTCTCCTCTAGCAGACTGTGAGTTCCTGGGAAATTGGAACTGTCTCATTTTTCTTCTCATATCTTTAATGCTTACCTCAGTATTTGACACACGGTAAGAGCTTAGTATGTTATTATTTCTTTCATTCATTTATAGAAGCATTTCTAGAATATATACCAAACGAATGTGTTTTGAGGAAAGAAGGCACTAGCAGTTGTGGGATAACAGCAAAGACTTGATGTGAATGGGCTCACTTAACTTGAGTCTTAAAAGAAGTCAGAGATGTCAGGAGGTAGAGGCAAAGAGGGAGGATGTTCATTTCATGGGGGACACCAGCCAGTGCCAACGTTTAGAATCAGGATGTAGAGGCGGGTGCTCAAGGAACAGGAAGGATGTCAGTGTTATTGGATAGAAGACTGACTAAAGGGGAGACTGGATGGAGGAGAAGGAGCCAGATAGTAAAGGGCTTTAAATGCCAAACAGAGGAATCTTGATTTGATCCTGGAAGTAATAGTAAGCCATTGTGGGTTAGTATGGGTAGGTGGAACATGATTAGACTTGCATTTTTAGAAAATCACTTTGGCTGCTAAATGGAGGCTAAATTGGCTTGGGGAGAGACTTGAGGCAGAAACACTAATCAGAAAGCTATTGCAGTCTTCCAGGTGAGAGGTGATGAAGGTCTGTACCAAGGCAAGGAAGAGAAGGGGATGTATGTGGGAGGTATGGAGACAGAACTGATTGAATATGTAGAGAGTGAGAATGAGGAATTGAGGATACACCAAGGTTAAAAACCTGGGGTAGGGGGCAGCTGGGTAGCTCAGTGGAGTGAGAGTCAGGCCTAGAGACAGGAGGTCCTAGGTTCAAACCCGGCCTCAGCCACTTCCCAGCTGTGTGACCCTGGGCAAGTCACTTGACCCCCATTGCCCACCCTTACCAATCTTCCACCTATGAGACAATACACCGAAGTACAAGGGTTTAAAAAAAAACCTGGGGTAATTGAGAGAAAGAGGCAGGTTCTGAAGAGAGAAAGGCAGAAGGATAATGGGTTCCGTTTGGGACATTTTAGTATATAAAATATCTACAGGACATAATGAGGCAGGGACTGGTCCTCAGAAGAAAGACTAGGATGAGCTATAAAGGTCTGGGAGTGGAGGCAGCTGGGTGGCTCAGTGGATTGAGAGCCAGATCTAGAGACAGGAAGTCTTTGATTCAAATCTGGCCTCAGACACTTCCTAGCTGTGTGATCCTGGGCAAGTCATTTAACCCCCATTGCCTAGCTCTTACCACTCTTCTGCCTTGGAAATGATATATAGTATCAGTTCTGAGAAGTAAGGTAAGGGTTTAAAAAGAAAAGAAAAGATCTGGGAGTTATCTGCCCAGAGATCATTGATTTAGAAGGGATCTTATGTCACCTAGTCTTTCCCCTTCACCAGTTCTTATCCTTAAAGGAGAAAATAAAACTCCTCATCTCCCATTTAAGGCCCTATAAAACCCACCTCCTACTAAGTTCCAGGCTTATTTCATAGTATTCTCATTCTATGTTTCTACTCAACTGAAATACTGAGTATTCCCAGACCTTGGAACTCCATTGCTCATCTTCATGCATGTGCTCAGGCTGTGACTCTTGCCTGGATCTCTCTCTCTCTCTCTCTCTCTCTCTCTCTCTCTCTCTCTCTCTCTCTCTCTCTCTCTCTCCTCTCTCTCTCTCTCTCTCTCTCTCTCTCTCTCTCTCTCTATATATATATATATATATATATATATATAT
>NC_058133.1:30194223-30244364 GCF_016433145.1 Gracilinanus agilis | reverse complement strand
TTCCTTCCTTCCTTCCTTCCTTCCTTCTTTCCTTCCTTCCTTCCTTCCTTCCTTCCTTCCTTCCTTCCTTCCTTCCTTCCTTCCTTCTTTTTCTTTCTTTCCCTCCTTTCTGCTTCCCTTTCTCCCTTCCTCCCTTTAGAGAGAAAATAAGTGTCTGGTGAGTAAAAACAAAATTTTGACAGAATAAGCTTCCTGGGGAGTTAGTGAACTCCCTCTTCATGGAGGTTTTCCAACAAAGGGTAGATGAGGACTTGTTCTGGATATTATGGGGCTTCCTTTGGTGCAGGGGTTGGACTAGAGGCCAATGAGATACCTCCCATCTCTCTCACACTGTTTTATTCCTTTTCCTTCTTGTTTTACCTTGCCAGATTTTTGGAGAGGTGAGTTTGCAAAGAGCTAAGAAGAGAATGAGAGGAAAGGAAAGTGGAGACACACCTCGTAGACAGGATTTTAGCCACAGAAGTGAGGATGTATATGAAACTATTGTTAATAGGGATGGATGGACCAAGTGAGGAAGAGGGAGTCATGGGCATGTTTGTAGGCAGTAGGGTAGGAGCCAGTAGACAGGGAGAGACTGAAGATAAGCAAGAGAGTGGGGATGACAAAAGGGGGAAATCTGCTAGAAGGAATGAGTTGGAACTTGGACCCAAGAAGGATTGGCCTTGGCAAAGAGAAGGACCATCTCATCATCAGAGATTGGAAAGGAATTTCAAGTTATTACAAGAGTTTTATCTCTGGAGAAGACAAGAAGTGTGGTCCAAAAGACAGAGAATACAGTTGGGCATCAAGGTTTCCTTGATTAGAGAATGGCTAAGCAAGTTGTGTTATCTGAATGTAATGAAACATTGAATTCTTAAAGATGATGTAGATAAAGAAAAGACACATGAACTGATACAAAGTAAAGGAAGCAGATCTAGGAAAATAATAAAAGGATGATGACAAAAAAGGCAAGTGGGAAGGCCAATAACAATATAACAACCAAAAGGGAATGGTGCATCATTGTGACATCAAATTTGACTCCAGAGAAGCTGTATTAGAAGACACCTCCCTCCTTTTCTTTTCTTCTTTCTTTCTTTCTTTCCTTGTTTCTTTCCTTGTTTCTTTCCTTCCTTCTTTACTTTTCTTTCTTTCCTTCTTTACTTTTCTTTCTTTCCTTCTTTGCTTTTCTTTCTTTCTTTCTTTCTTTCTTTCTTTCTTTCTTTCTTTCTTCCTTTCTTTCTTAAACCCTTACCTTCCATCTTGGAGTCAATACTGTGTATTGCCTCCAAGGCAGAAGATTGGTAAGGGTAGGCAATGGGGGTCAAGTGACTTGCCCAGGGTCACACAGCTGGGAAGTGTCTGAGGTCACATTTGAACACAGGACCTCCCGTCTCTAGGCCTGGCTCTCAATCCACTGAGCTACCCAGCTGCCCCTTCTTTTCTTTTTTTTTTTTTTAACACTTAGCTTCTGTCTTAGAATCAATCCTGAGTATCAGTTTCAAGAGAGAAGAGTGGTAAGGGCTAAGCAACTGGGATTAAGTGACTTGCTCAGGGTCACACAACAGGGAGATATCTGAGGCCAGACTTGAACCAAAGACCTCCTGTCCCCAGACCTGACTCTCTACCCACTGAACCACCTAGTGGCCCTCCTCTTTTTCTTTTGCAGAGTGGGTAAAAATATGTATAGAATACAAACCTGGCTTTAGACACTTCCTAGCTGTGTGACCCTGGGCAAGTCACTTAACCTCCATTGCCTAGCCCTTACTGCTCTTCTGCCTTAGAACCAATATACAATATTGATTCTAAGACAGAAGGTAAGAGTTATTAAAAATATGAAAACAAAATGTTTTAAAGTGGTCTAGGATCTATTCTAGCTCTTCTACTTACCACCTTGCATAGCAGCTAGGGGATACAGTAGATAGAGACTTAGAGTTAGGAAGACCTGAGTTCAGTTTTTAACTCAGATCCCAGCTATGTAACCTCAGGCCAATCACTTAATTTCTCTGTGCCTTAGTTCCCTCATTTGTAAAATGAGAGAGTTGGACTAGGTGACTCCTCAGGCCTCTTCCTAGCCTTAAATCTCAGAAATTGACAGGATTTTATCACCGAACATATTATAGAAGAAGCACGATCATCCCTTCTGCCATGAACCCTAAGGACCAGAGAACCTTCTTTCCATCTGATTTGCAACTGAAACCTTCCCTAGGTGCTGTCTCTTCTAGTGGATTGTGAGCTCCTGGGAAGCAGGGACTTCCTTGCTTATCTATCTATATCCATAGGACTTAGCACTGCACAGGGTAGTGCTTAATAAAAGCTTTATTCATTCACTCAGAGATGAAATGGACTTTACTGAGCACCTAATCTGATTTGTGCTTTAATACAGTCAGAAAGAATCAGGACAAGGAAAAAAGAGAGTCCTGGATTCGAAACCTGATCCAAATATGTTTTATTGGGCAACTGACTCCCCCCTTTCTGACCCCCAATTTCCTTGTGGATAGGGTTATAAACATATCAGATGGTGCTCAACTCTGGCAAAGAATCTTTTACCCATTATCTTTGTTGGACCCTACAAATATCCTATACAGTTGGTAGGACAGGTAAATGATGCCAGTTTTACAGATGGAAAAGCTGAGGCTCAGATTCGTGACGATGTGCCCAGGGTCACACATTTAATGAATGTCCCAGGGAAAGATTCCAACTCAGGTCTCTAGACTAGGTGTTGACAAATAGCCTTCCTCATTCACAATAGTGTGAATCATCACGCCATCTACCCCCCCCCCCCAGAACTGTGGTGAAGATCAGTGGGAACCTGCATATACAATGCTATGTAACCAGCACAGAATTGTAGACTTTCAGAAATGGAAGGGGCCTCCGTGAGCTTCGGTGTCCAAATTTTCCTGACAAGAAGCTGAAATCAGTGTCTTTATAACGCCTACCTGCCCCTACTCCACATTGTTCTGGATTCTTCCCTCTGAGTTTGAAAAAAACAAACTCTACAAAAATGCTTGAAAATAGGCATCCTGGGAGCAGATAGGTGGCTCAGTGAATTGAGAGGCAGACCCAGAGATGGGAGGTCCTAGGTTTCAATCTGGTCTCAGACATGTCCTGACTGTGTGACCCTGGGCAAGTCACTTAATCCATGTTGTCTAGCCCTTACTGCTCTCCTGCCCTGGAACCAATCCACAGTATTGATTCTAAGATGGAAGGTGAGGGTTTAAAAAAAGAAGCCATTTTCTCCCTTTCTCATCTCTTTAATTTAAAGTCCTTTTAATTAAGTTTTCAAGATATTTGGCAAATGCATTCTTTTTGCTTACTTCATTTTTTAAATTACATGTAAAAACATTTTTTAATAATTTTTTTAGACTTTTTTCTGATTCCTATTCTCTCCCTCCCTGCCTGCCCTTCCTCAAGGAAGTAAATGATCTACAATAGGTTAAACCAGTGCTTTCATGCAATTCGTATTTCCATATTCCCCTTGCCATGAAAGAAGACATAAACCTCCCATATGATAAAAAAACTCAAGAAGGAAGCAAAGATGGCAGGATTTGATCTGCCATCAGATTCCAACAATTCCTTCTTTGGGTAGGAATAGCATTTTGTTTTTTATCACAAATCCCTTGAGGTTATTTTAGGACCTTGTTTTGCTGATAATAGTTCAGTCCTTCCCAGTTGATCGATGTGTAATATTTCTGTTACTATATACATTGTTATCCTGGTTCTGCTCACTTCACTTCGCATCAGTTCATTTAAGTCTTTCCAGGTATTTCTGAACTCATCCTGTTTATTGTTGCTTATGGCACAATAGTATTCCATTATAACCATATACCACAATTTGTTCATCTATTCCCCAAATGATCCCCCAACTTCCAAGTTCTTTGCTATTACAAAGAAAGCTGCTAAAAATGCTTCTGTGCAATTGATCCTTTTCTCCTATCTCTGATAGGGGCTACACAAAATGTATATCTTCCCTACATTAGCACATAACTTAAGAAGGAACATGGGAAGCTGGGAAGGAGAGTTCTGGGGTTCAAAATTACACAGATCCAACAGTGGTAATCTGGGCTAAAGGGTATGCAAAGTTTTATGTTCTCCAAAATGGTTATATCAGTTCACAGTCTCCTGAACAGTGTATTAGTGTCCCAATATTCCCACATCCCCGCCAACATTTATCATTTTCCTTCTTGGCTATACTAGCCAATCTGATAGGTGTGAGGTGATATTGCAGGATCATTTTAATTTGCATTTCTATAATCAATAGTAATTAGGAGTATTTTTTCATATGACTACAATGGTTTTAATTTCTTCATCTGAGGATTGCCTCTTCATATCCTTTGACCGTTTATTGGTAAATACATTCTTACCAGTCTTTGGTAGGCACACTCCATCCCTGGCCAGGAGTCTGTTATCCCTGTATTTTATTTTATTTTTTTAATTTTTTTTAAACCCTTAACTTCTGTGTATTGGCTCCTTGGTGGAAGAGTAGTAAGGGTGGGCAATGGAGGTCTAGTGACTTGCCCAGGGTCACACAGCTGGGAAGTGTCTGAGGCCGGATTTGAACCCAGGACCTCCCGTCTCTAGGCCTGACTCTCCATCCATTGAGCTACCCAGCTGCCCCCTCCCTGTATTTTAAATCATCATTTAGAAAGAGATCTAATTCTTAGGCACCAGCTTCTTAGTGAGCTGTTCACTTCTTAAATAATTTTCATTCTCTTCCATATCCTTTTCTATCAGGGAGCAGCAGCAAGAAAACATAAGCTGTGCCCCTGTGGTCTTCAGTTTCCTGTTCAAGACGCTGTAATCTTTGGCAGTATCTTTAAGGCACCCTCTGGCAGTCATACATGTACCCACCTGGCTCACCAGAAGGAGGGAGCAGTCATCTGTTTTGATAATACTTGGGAGGTTCTCTGTGATGCCTTGGATACCTGCCCTGGGAAGACACCAGACTTCTCTATACTAGTTGCCTCAGTATCTATAAGCAGGAGTTACCCACTACTCCTTGTCATTATTGTTGTTCAGTCATTTCTGACTCCTCAAATCATCATTTGTGATTTTCTTGGCAAAAACACTGGAGTGGTTGGCTATTTCCTTTTCCGACTCATAAGAAACTGAGGCAAACAATGCGAAGTGACTTGCCCAGGGTCACCCAGTTAGGAAGTATCTGGGGCTGGATTTGAACTCAAGAAGATGAGTCTTTTTGACTTCAGAGCCAGGGTTCTATCCACTGTACCACCTAGCTGCCTATCAACCACCACTCCTCCCTTTTTTCTCTGACCTTTCTGGATGATCTCCCCCATTAGACCTTCCATGGCTCTTCTTCATCATTCCTTAGAAGACAAGTAGCCACTTCTTCCTCAGCATATATAGCTCTCTTCTCTTCAAGAAGAGCCTCCTTTTTATCTCTCTCTTTTAGTCAGTCAACAATCAGTAAGTGCTTGCTATGTGTCAGGCTCTGTGTTAAACCCTCAAGATGCAAAGAAAGGCAAAAGACAATTCCTGCCTTCAAGGAGTTCACAGTCTAAGAGAAGAAGACAATATGCAAACAAATATGTACAAACAGGCTTTACACAAGACAAATTGAAGGCACCAGCATTTTGACTTTAAGTGTATCTTATTCTCTCCTCTGGGTGACATTCATCCAATTCACCAGCCTTCTGACAGTGCAGCAGACTGGATGGCCTCTAACCTTCATTCTAGCTCTAAATCAGGGAATTCATCTAAATAGTGAATAAATCTAAGTTTTCTTTGTGGCAGCATGTTCAATGCTGGAAGAAAGTGATTATGCTCCGCCCCCAACTCTTCACCTTTCTTCCTTTTTTTTTTTTAACCTTCTATCTTAGAACCAATTCTAAGTATGGGTTCCAAGGCAGAAAAGCAGCAAGGCCAGAGCAATTGTTGTTCTTTTGGTTCAGTCACGTCTGACTCTTCATGACCCCATTTGGGGTTTTCTTGGCAGATACTGGCAAGGTTTGCCTTTTCCTTCTCCAGATCATTTGACTGATGAGGAAACTGAGGCAAACAGGATTAAGTGACTTGACTAGGGTCACATAGCTAAGAAGTAGCTAAGGCCAGATTTGAATCTAGGTCCTCCTGACTCCAGGTCCAGAAATCTAACCACTGAACAACCTAGCTTCCCCAGCTCTTCTCTTTAAGCTACAAATCCCTAGTTCCTTCCTTCAGGTCTTTATATGTCATGATCTATAATCCTCTTATCCTAGGAGCCTACCTCTGTTCCTGCTCGGGTTCTTCAATGTCCCTTCTCAAAGTTATCAGCCAGAACATCCTGGTATTCCAACCATGGTCTGACAACCTGGAAAGAGGACTATGAGATCACTGGCCTTCCGTGCACTGCCACAAGGCAGCCTAGAAACATGAAAAGGATCTGGGTCCTCGCTCTGCCAACTTCTACCTTTGTGACCTTGTGTCCAAATCTCCTCAAGCTCAAGGCTTCTATGAGTACTGCCATAGGTCACATTAGAGGTTGTTTTTCTGCTTTTTTATTCACACTATACTGCTCACTCCTATTCATCTTAGAGCCACCAGGATCCCCAGATCTTTTTCAGATAAATTGTTTCCTAGACTTGCGGTAGGCACTCAGGGGATAGAGTACTAGACTTAGGGACAGGAAAACCTGAGTTCAAATATGAATTCAGACATTGATGTTAATTGTGTGAATTTGGGCAAATGACAACATCTGTCTGCCTCAGTTTTCTCTCCTATAAAGTGGGGATAATAAAAGCACTGACCTCCCAGGGTTGTTGTGAAGATAGAATGAGATTCTGTTGGCCAAGTGCTTTACATGTCTTAGAGTACTATAGATATCCGTACTGCTGCTCCTCATCTTGACCATATACCACTTCTTCTCTGTAATGGACCTATTCCCTGGTCCTGTCCCCTAGGGACAACTTCTCCCTCTTCTATAGCCCCATGTTTGCCCCGGTGCATTTACCTCCTGGACAGTGGAATGAGCCAACATGTGCTGAATGAAGGAGGGGTGTTGCAGCCTGCCCTGACCTTCAGGGCTCTTTTCTGGTGTGGGAGGTTTCTTGTACGCATTAGGGATTCCTCCCACCAGAGCTACTAAGACCTTGACTCATCCTCCCAAGGGCCCATCCCAAAGAGGGAACATTTCCCCAGAATCTCCTGGGGAGGGGAACCCCACCCCCAGCCCAGACCCCACCACTGGGAGTTCTGTTTTTGATTATCACTGACGTCACCCCTGGGGCAGGCAGGCGGAGCCCTGGGCTTGTGGGTGGTATGTACATGTTCTGTGTCCCTGGAGCAATGTGTGTGAATGTATGTGTGTGTTTGCTCTGTGTGTGGGGTGGGATGTTTAAGTGGGAAAGATGCCTCATCATGGTGGGAGGGGGGAGCTCTGGAGGGGTGTCTGGACTGTCTGTCAGCTTGCATCGGGCTGTCACCATCTGTCTGTCCAGCTGTGACACCATACAGCTGTCACTGTCCACCCTTCTGTTTGTCTGAGGGGGTTCCAGTTCCTCCCTGTGTCTGCTCAGGTACCTCCCTCCTCAGTTGCTTAAAAGCTCAGCTTAGATGCTCCCTGCTCCAGAGAGCCCTCCCAGGTTCTTGCAGCCTACCGTCCCCACAGCACCCCTTTACTCAGAGTGTTGGCTCCCACCCCACCCCTCTATGTTTCATAGAATGTTGGGTAATTAAACTATGTTGGTATCTCCATCACCCCACAGGGCTGTGAGTTTTTTGTTTCTGGGGATTTTTTGGGTAAATCCTTACTTTCCTTCTTAGAATTGATACTAAATATTGATTCCAAGGCAGAACAGTAAGGGTTAGGCCAGTGATGGTGAACCTTTTAGAGATGGAGTGCTGTTCTGCCCCCCATGCTGGGGAGGGAGGAAGCACTCCTATTGGGCTGCTGAGTAGAGGGATGGGGGATGTGAAAAAATATCCTCAGGCCTAGTGGCAAGGGGGAAGGGAGCAGCTCCACCTGAGTCCCTCTGCCTTTCTAGTAACAAACTCTGGAGGTGAGGGGCAGGGAGCCCTATGCTCACAGAGAGAGGTCTGGGTGCCAGCTTCGGCCATAATTTTCATGCCAAAATTTTGCCATCATTGAGCTAAGTAGTTGGGATTAAGTGACTTGTCCAGGGTCACAAGAGTAGTGATGTGGGCTGGCAGTGGGGCAGCAAGGGGTAGTGATAGGAATGGGACTCTCATTATCTGAAATCTTACATTTCACTAGTCAGCCCCAGTTAAACATCAACTGCAACACCTGTAGTTTCAGCATTAATCCAACATGAATTGTAGATTGTTCGATTCTCCACTCTGTGTACCAGATCAGTAATGTTCTAGGCTAGGCATCAGCTTTGTACCCATTCTGTTTTATTAATTGCTTATGTTGTTCTTAGAAATAATTAACTGCCTAGAGCAGTCCTCCACTGTACTGTGCCTCCTGCCCGTGCTCCCACTCTGGAAGGGCATCAAGAGCTCTCCCTGACAAATGATGACAAGGTGGACCATGGAGGAACATGGAACCCATGCACGAATCTCCCCATCTCGAGCATCCTCCTTATTCCTTATGGCAACAAACCCCAAACATCCCTCCACCTGAGTTTGGAAAAGGAGATGTTAAGCTACCAGACCCCAGTAAATATGCCAACCCCGATCCACAGAGTGTGGAAGCTGCCACTCCACGCTGGAAGCCGCCACGGCTCGATGACATCATACCGTCAGCTCCAGAGAAGCTACTCTGCTCGCTCTTGGCTTGACCATCAGCCCCAGGGCGGCCCCATGAACCCCCAGACTATTCCACCAGCTACCAGACTGTTATACCGCCACTTCTTGAAATAAATATTTCTGGATTGAACGAAGTTTGAGTCTCCCATTCTTGGGGCGAGACCCTGCTATAAACTTGGGTGCATTTCTCCCACTTCAGGAGAAACTGTCAGTGATCATATTTGAACCCGAGACCTCCCATATCTAGATCTGGAAGGCAAAGACCATCTTTCATCTAAACCTTTGTGTTTCCCTTGGCTTCCAGCAAATGCTTCTACAAACAGGAGGATCCCAGGAGCAGTGATGGGGAAGTAGAAAGGGACCTCCTTGGCCATCTTATCCAACCTTCTCATTTTAACCATGAGGGGTCTAAGTAAGGCTTCAAAAGTAAGGTGACCTGCCCAACCTCACATAGTAGTAAGCTTCAGTGGTGGAATTTGAACCCAGGTCCCCTGAATCCATAGCCAGTGTTCTTTATGTCATACCAGGAGATTAATAAATGTTTGTGGAATGAATCCCAGGCAGCAGATGTTGGGAGATGATTACAGGACAGTGAATGCCAGCTATGACATTCCCCTATCATAGAAGGCCCTTCCTCTGTCTCTCCAAATCCCTTAGAGGCAAGTGACTGGCCCAAGGTCACACATCTAAAAAGTGGACGAACCCCAGATCCTTTGACCTCAAGACCAATACAATAGTCTTTCCATTGTGTCCACACTCCTCAGATCCCGACTCCTCCAGTCAAACACCATTCCCCTCCTTACCCTTATCCCCCAGTGACCACTCAAATTTATCTCCTACATTATCCACTATCTTTTTCACCCAATGAGACCAGAGATTTAGAGCTAGAAAGGGTTTTAGGGACCTCCTAATCCAACTGCCTTATTTTGCAGATGGGTAAACTGAGACCTGAAGAAGGGAACTTAAGAACCTTGGGGGCAACTAGGTAGTTCAATAGACAAAAGTGCCAGGCCTGGAGATGGAAGGTCCTGTGTTCAAATCTAGCCTCAGACACTTCCTAGCTGTGTGATCCTGGGCAAGTCACTTAGTCCCAGTTGTCTAGTTCTTACTGCATTCTGCCTTAGAATGAATATTTAATATTTTTAAGACAAAAGGTAAGGGTTACAGCATTTTTTAAAAAGAGAAACAGAACTCTGGTTCTTGGAGTGATTTGTCCAAGGTTACAAAGAGAGTTAGTGGCAGTCTTAGAACTTGAACTTGGGGCTCCTAGGTCCTGCACCCTATCCAGCACAGCTCCCTGCCATTGTCTTCTTCCTCCTGTTCCAGGCTTCTCCCATATCAGCTTGTGTCTCTCTCTTTCTCATTCTTCAGACCTCTTGTTCTGCCATCCAGCTAACATTTGTGTGTGTGTGTGTGTGTGTGTATGTGTGTGTGTGTGTGTGTGTGTGTGCTTTGGGTAGGGGAAAGAGCCTCAGGAATGTGGGGTCCAGAGCCAGGTTCTAGCCTCTCTCAATACCAATATTATCTTTGGGGTTTCCCATACCTGATTGGGAATCTCCTCTGCCACATTCCTGATGAGTGAGCAAAGTGCAATGTGGATCCTTAAAGCAACAAGGAACTCACTACCAAGCAAAGTCATCCATTCCTCCGGAGGCATTGTGGGACAGCTCTCATGGCCAGGAAATCGAGGTCAATAGCTTTGGCCCAGGGGCTAACTGTGTCTTTGGCCATCTGTCATGGGCATTCCTGCCCTTCTTTACTGAGTTGCTTCAAGGAAAAAGCTTTGTAGATCTCCAAGTGCTCTACCTCAGTTTCCTCATCCATCTATCTGATCCACCTAGCTGTCCCCAATAGATGCTTGTTAATTGACTGATAGCTTGTGCTCCCATGGCAGAGAGAGGCTTCAAGGCACAAAGGTCCCTCCATGCCAGGGGTGAGGCATTGAAGGATGAAGCCAATAGTTTTCATGAAACTGAATGGGCTCGGCTTAGGAGCCACCTGCTCCATGAAGCCTCCCTAGCTCCCCTTCCTCCAGATGGAAACACCCTCTCTCCCTCTGTCTCTCTGTCTCTGTCTCTGTCTCTCTATCTCTCCCTCTCTCTCTCTGTCTCTCTTTGTCTCTGTATCTCTTTCTCTGTCTCTCTCTGTGTCTCTGTCTCTCTCTTTCTCTGTCTCTCTGTCTCTCTCCCCGACTCCTTGAATGCGCACAGGGGAAGAGCTCAGGAATGACCAGACTCCTTCAGATGAGGCCCCTCTTCTTGGCCCTGAGTGCTTCTCAGGAAGCCTTCAGGGTCTTCGTGACCTGCCAGATGAGACCCTCCAGCCCCAAATGCTCCTGGCTGCTGTTTGTTTGTGCAGCTGCCTGGAGTGGGAGCCCCCCTGTTGGGCTTTGGGCAGGCACCTGGGGATGGAAGCAGGGGATGCTGATGGATGGGTCTCTCTGGCCAATACCCAACTGGCTGGGGGGAGTTGGGGAGGGAAGAGCCTCAGCTGCTGTTCCTGCCCCACTTTGGGGGACTCAGCCTTTGTGAGACCTCAAGGCCAAATGGGATGCCTCAAACAGTGGGCTCAGGAGAGGCTGGACTAGATTGGGGAGACCATTAGGAGAGTCCCATGGAGAGAGAACAAGGGCCTGACTCAGCATGGTGAATGTGTGAGTGGAGCAGATCCAAGATGTATCCAAGGTAGGCTGGGCGTCTGGCTCAGGCTAGGACTGGACCAGACCCTTGCTGAGGTCATGGACTCAGACTGGGGACTCTGAAAATCATCCAGTTCAATAGCCGGGAGGTGGAACACTGGCTAGAGCACCAGGCTTGGAGTTGGGAAGACCTGAGTTCAAATCTGACCTCAGATACTTCCTACTTGCGTGACTCTGGGTAAGTCACTTCACCTTGTTGGCCTCAATTTCCTCATCTGTCAAATGAGCTGGAGAAGGAAATGGCAAACTACTTCAGTATCTTTGCCATAAAAACCCCAAATGGAGCCATGGAGAGTCAGATACTGAAAAACAAATGAAAGCCAAACAGCATCAACAGTCCAGTCTTTCAATAAGCACCTATTCTGTGCCAAGCAATATGCTAAGATTCTTTTTGCTGTTGCCCAATTAGGGGAAATGACTTCTTCAAGGTCATACAGTGAAGTAGTGGCAGAAGAAGGAATGGAACTTGGGCCTTCTGAGGTTCTACTAGAGTTCTTTCTATGACTTTGTCCCCCTCCAACTTGGAGATCTTCCCTTGCTTTGAGGCTTAAATAAAAGACCTTGGAGAGAGTGAGCTCTGTCACTGGAAGTCTCCAAACAGAGGCTATAGGACCACTGGAGATGACGATTGAAAAATGGAGAGTGAACCAGTTACTCCCAGGGGCTCCTTTTACCCCAGAGATTCTTCGATTTGTTCTGCTGAGTCCCAGAGGCCTCAACTATGGCTGGAGCAACGTCTTGGAGAGGCCAGGTTCTGCTTACTCACAATGAGGGATGCCCCTGGGTGCGATGGGCCCCTTCTCTCCAGCAGACTATACCACTGAGGGCCAGGCTGGCCACACTGGCCCAGGCCCTGCCTGCCCGGAGCTTCTGCCCAATCCTTTCCCTTCCTGGTCAGCCCAGGGCATCAAGGGAACATCCTGCTTATTTGTCTGTCTTGTTTTTTTAAACCCTTATTTTCCATCACAGAATCAATACTAAGTATCACTTCAAGCTGAAGAGTGATAAGGGCTGGTCCAGTGAAGGTAAACCTTTTAGAGCCTGAGTGCCCAAAAGGCCCCCACACGCTGCATGTGAGCCCTCGCCTTACCCCAGACAAGGGAGGGAGGAAGCACTCCCAATGGCTGCTGGGCAGAGGGGTGGGTGATGGGAGAAATGTCTTCAGATGCATGGAGAGGGGAAGGGAGCAGCCCTCCCTGGCATGTGTGCCACAGGTTCACCAACATGGGGCTAGGGAATTGGGGTTACGTGACTTGTTCAGGGTCACACAGTTAAACTGTGTCTAAGGCCAGACTTACCCCCCCCCCATCTCCAGGCCTTGTGCTCTATCCTCTGAGCCACCTGGCAGCCCCATCCTGCCTACTCGGAATGAGGAAAACCTGAACCTCCAGGCAGGCACTAGACCCAGCACTTTCTACATTGGGCTTGTCCAGTGGCTGAGGAGAACCACATGTAGCCCTGACTTTACAAGAACAACAGGCAATCTTGGCAGTAACTGACAGCTTCTGGACTCAGTTCCGGGCACCCCAACGTGGGCTGAGAACGTCCAGAGAGGACAATGAGGAGGGCAAATGGTCTTGGCTCCATGTCAGAGAAGCTTTGCTTGAAAGAAAGGACTGAGTATGTTTCTCGAGGAGAAGAGAAGACCGGGGGTGAGAGGAGGAACATGACTTGGATTCAAGTATGTGGAGGGACAAGCCTAGTTTCTCCTTTACCCCAGATGGAAGAACCAGGGGCAGCCATGAGGGCAAGATGCAAGGAAAAATGGGGTTTGATGCCAATCAGTCCCCAGAGCTTGATTAAGCCTGGGCCAGGTACTGTGGAGGCAAGAACAAAAGATCCAACAATCCTGACAGCTCAGAGAAACTTCCTGAAAAGGAGGCCTGCCCCAGAGTGGTCTGGGCTGCCTCCGGACAGGCCAGCTCCCCTTCCTCAGGGACCTCCAGGCAGAGGCTGGACAAACACTGGTCAGATGGGTTGAGGTTCCTTTGGCGGAAGGTCTCTTCCAGCTCTCTAATTCTTTGAATCTGGGAATCCATTGCTAATCCAAATCTCTTAATCACCCATTGGGTGTCCAGCACCGTGCTAAAGCCCAAAGACAACAAGGAAATGAGCAGGCCCTGCCCTCCAGAAGCTTACAGTCTAACAGGGGAAACCACTGCAAAGCAAGGTTAGCAGAAGACTCCCCAGGAGTGAGGGGACCCTGAGGAGAACTTGCCCTTCTCCCTGGGCCTCCCAGGGCTTGCCCCTTCTCTGAAGGACCTACCGCAGTGTTCTGTAGCAGCGAGATGGCACAGTGGATAGAAGCCAGACATACAGTCAGGAAGAATTGTTTTCCTGAGTTCAAATCTGACCTCAGACATTTCCTAGCTGTATGATCCTGGGTAGATCACTGGGCTCTGTTTGCCTCGGTTTCTTCTTCTGTAAAATGAGCTGGAGAAGGGAATGCCAACCCACTCCAATGTCTTTGCCAAGAAAACCCCAAATGGGATCATAAAGGGATGGTCATGACCAAAAAGATTCAACAACCATCTGTCTGTCCTTCAACATTGTCTCCCTCTAGAACTGCAGATGATTTAATGATCTGCTCACCTCTGGCCTTGAGCACAAGACTCTACATCACCCTGGTGGAAGATATTTAAGAAACTAAATAGAGGCAGAAAAACATTCCCAGGGAGTCTGGAGGCCATGCCCAGGCTCCAGAAGCTCTCTGTGGGTCCCAGGGACCGTCCTCATCCCCTGTGGCCCACTGTGTCCAGGCCACACGTCTCACGCCAGGCACAGACTCAGCTTCCCTCCTAGGAAGTGACTTTCTCTTTTCCCCTTGCACCCTCCCCAGGTCTCCAGGGTTCAGGAACGCAGAGGAGGAGGAAGGTGCTAGATGTCACCTCTTCACTTTGGTGGGAGGCCCAGACATTTCAGTGGAGGTCTCATATGGGGTAGCCCACCAGGACTGACTCCAGCCAGAGAAGCCCAGGAAGGTGGGGTGGGGAAGGAAACGATTTAGAGTGAGAGGCCTCAAGCTGCCCCTGCTAAGTGTGGACTGCATGGCCCTGGTCTTGTCACATCTGATTTGAAAGCTTCAGATTTCTCATTTGTAAAGTAAAGGCTCTTCTAATTGCTAACTAACCCAAGGATCTTCAGAGATCTTTGAGAGGGGCTAATTAGAGAAGAGGGAACAATAAAAATCACAGAATCTCAGAACTGGAAGGGAACCCTCCGATATAGCCTTCATGAGCAAGAATTCCCTCTGGAGTATCCAGAGCAATTGATCAACCATTCTGATTTGGATACCTCCATGTTTGAGGAGCTCACTAACATACAAAGCAGCTCATTCTACTCTTACCCTGTTCTTATTGTAACAATGTTTTGTTTTTCCTGATATCTAGTTCAAATCTACCCGTGAAACTCCTCCAGGGTTCTGATTCCTGTCCTCTGGAGCTAATTTCCCTAACAGGCCTAAGCAGTTCCCAGGCTCCCCGTTGTCCTAGGAGGAACTTCTCTTCTCCAGGAGAAAGATCCCCATTGTTTGCTTTATCTCAAAAGGATGAAGACAAGAAATTCAAGACTTTGCTCTGCTGCTTCCTATCTCCCAGGCCTCTCTTGACTTGACTCTCCATCAAGCAAAGGAGTTGGACCAGAGGATCTCTTACACCCCTCCCAGCCCTGACACTCCCTGTTCTAGGCCCCTCCCCCTCTGACACTCCCTGTTCTAGGCCCCTCCCAGCCCTGACACACCCTGTTCTAGGCCCCTCCCCCTCTGACACTCCCTGTTCTAGGCCCCTCCCAGCCCTGACACTCCTCGCTCTAAGGTTTTCCTTCTCATCCTTGACATTCTCTGCTCCCAGGATCCGTGCAGGATTTGAAAACAGGTTTTTTAAAAAGTTGATTTCTTTAATTAGTTTAGAGTATTTCCCATGGGTCCATGATTCATGTTCTTTCCCTCCCTCCCCCCTCCCGGAGCCAACGAGCAGTTCCTCCGGGTTTTACAGGTATCAATGCTCAAAGACTATTTCCATGTTATTACCATTCGCACCCGGGCGATCATTTCAAGTCAACATCCCCATCATACTCCCATCGAACCATGTGGTCAATCCTATGTCGAAAACAGCTTTTGAACCTTTCCCGGCAGCCCCGAGCCAAGAGGACCCCGGCGGGAGAGGATTAAAGGGCCGGCTGGGCTGCAGAGGCCTCGGCTCCCTGTCCCTTCGGAGCTCAGGTCTCTGCTTGCCTGGGGACGCCTGACCTTCTGCACGCTCCTCCCCCGCGAGGGCCTGCTCGGCCTGCGATGACCAAGAGGGGAGCGAGCGGGGCCTGAGAAAGCGGCTCGGCTCACACGAAGCTGAGGATGATTTACGGACTGCCAGGCGGGGCAGGCGGGCGGGGCGGGAGCGGGGTTCACGGGCAGATTAGAGAAACAGCTCTGGTTCCCCTCCCTCCCCCCTCCCCCCACCCCTCAGTATTAAAGCCCCCGATGGAGGCTCAGCCAAGCAAGCCCGGCCCTCTCCCTCCTTCCGCGCCGCCGCCTCTTCCTCCATCGCCTTCCCTGCTTTCTCGCCCACTTCTTTGGGCAGCGCTTGGGCCCTTGGGTGATGGAGACAGCCGTGTTCTTCATTCGGGGCCTCCGTAGCCAACTCGCCCCTTGCTGGCCCACAAAGGACCCTAATCAGGGTCAGAACTTCCCCGCCCTGAGAGAGGTGAGAAGGGGCGGGGCCTCTGTCTTCCCAGCTTCCCCCGCGCCTGAGGGTCACATGGTCTGACCGCACCAGGCTGAGGCACACCCGCCGGCGAGAAGTTCTGCTTGAGAATCTGGGAATCGTGCGGAGAAAACTGGGAAGAGGCTGAGAGAGCCTAGAACTGGGAGAGCACCCGGAACAGGGAATGTCCGGAAGGAACCTAGAACAGGGAATGCCCGGGGAGGACCTTGTAAGAGGGGATGCCCGCGCTAAGAGGGAACCTAGAAGGGCAGATGCTGGAGCTAAGAGGAAGCTCACTACAGGGAATGTCAGGGAGGGATCTTGGGACAGAAGGTGTCAGAGGCAGGAAGGGACCCAGAACAGGGAATGGCAAGGCTGGGAGGGCATTAAAATAGAGAACAGAGATTTTTAAGGTTAGACGGGACCTCAGAGGGCATCTAGTTCAAGTCCCCTCGTTTTATAGAGGAGGAAAGTGGGGTTCAGGGAGAGGAAGACACTTAGGAGTGTCCCTCAGGAATGCGTTTGGGGGCAGAGCGGATGCCTCCGGGGCAACACTCGCCTTTACCACCCAGAAAGGAGGGGAGAATTTCAGAGGATTCAGGCCTTGGAGAAGGAGCTCGTCTGTGATGTGGGTAAAGGAGACCTGGTTCTCCACTCGGTTCTGTTGTGTATTCTCAGAATGACCCTGGACAGGTCACTGCCTCTCAGTGTGTCCCTGTACGGTGATCTTGGCTTCTTTCCATGTAAGCCACAATAATCGCTCCTGGCAGAGCTCCCACAAGTAGCCCCATTGCCAGCCTGAAGGTGCAAACATGGCCTTGGGATGTCCCTGCCAGCTCCCCAGACCCCGCTGCCCCAGTTCATGAAACACTGCTCCTGGGGAGGCTGGGCTTCTGGTCCCTGCTCTACGTGGCCAGTGCAGCCCCCCCCCTCCATTTCTAGGGGGTTGTTTAGATAACCTTCCTGTGCCCCCCTTGGGTTCCTACCCCAGCTTCCTCTTATCTCTCTGCTCTAAGCCCCCTATCAATTCCTGCCTGGGAGACTTGGCTTTATCTTCAGCTTCCCAGAATGAAATTTATTTCACCAAATAACTGGGATAGCTGGCTGGTGACCCCATCATTGCCTGGGGGATGTGTAGGGAGGAGGAGGCAGCAGCAGCGGATCTGGGGGCCAGCAAGCTCTGACAGAAACTCTCGCTCTCTGAGCTCACTTTCCTACCTATAGAATAGGGTCAGGGGTGGGTAGGGATCCACCTGATAGCCTTGGACGACACTTCTAACTCTGACCCTCTCTGTTATAATTCCATTTGAAAATCAACTAAGGAGGCATCGAGGTGGCCCAGTGGCTAGAGAGCCAGGCTTGGAGACAGGAAGTCCTGAGTTCAAATGTGACCTCAGACACTTCCTAGCTGTGTGACCCTGGGCAAGTCACTTAACCCCCATTGCCTAGCCCTGACTGTTCTTCTGCCTTGGAAGTGATACTTAGTATTGATTCTAAGACAAAAGGTGAGGGTTTGAAAGAAAAAGAAAATATTCCCGAGGACTTCCATTCCTCTGGGCTTTTAAGATTTAGGAGACTTTCTTCATTCACATACATAGACACACACTAGTGGGAGTGTTGTTTGCCCATTTTACGGATGATAGAAACTGAGGCTTAGTTAAATCAAGTTAAGTGACTCACCCAAGTTTCTAAAGTGTCAGAATCAAGCTCCAGACTTTAATCCTCTGATTGCCATCCAAGGGAATATTCAACTTTATAGACCAGACCCCTCCTAGCCCGGATAACCCCTGTTCTAAGCCCCCTCCCCACTGGGACCCTCAGTGTTCTCCCAGCTCTGAAGTCCCAGATTCTTTGTCCTAAGAACCCTCCTAGCTTTGCCCTTCTCTGTTCTTCTCTAGGATTCCTCCCAGCTCTTAGAATCTGAGATTCTTAATAAATCCCACAGCAGGAAAAAGGAGGAGGAGGAGGAAGAGGAGGGAAGCAGAGAGGGGTCCTTCCTTCCCACCATTATAGTAATGGAGGATCCAGACAATGTTTGAGAAACCCACATGGAACAAACTGGGGGCAGAAGATGCTGAGTCTCACCATCCTTATGGCAAGTTTGTGTTGTTCACACAGGGTGTCCCATGCGCTATTCCTGATTAATGAGTGCTTACAGAACAAACCGTGGCTCTGTGGGGCCTTGGAAGGAGTCAGGGGCCCGGGCAGGGGTCTTGTCTTTTCCTTCTCCTGCCCTTCCCCTCAGCATTGGGGAACACCACCACCCCCGCCTTTTCCCCCATGCCAAGGAAGATGCTGGAGAGGAAAGGCCTGGCCCTAGCCCTTGAGCCTTGCTTCTTACATCATCCACCCATCTTCAAAACTGGCTCAGGGGACCTTGTCCAGGTGCCTCAGAGACTTAACAAAGTAACCTAGTTTCTCAGGCTCTCCCATCACGGAATGCTGCCCCCAGCCTGAAGCCTCTGGGCCTGTTTGGCTCCCAGGACATCTGCTGGACCATGGACCAAAGTCCCTTCCTCCATTTCCTGCCCCTGCCCCTAAAGCTTGGCCAGGCTCTTTGAGAGGTTTTCAGAGAGGCAGGGGCATCAGAGGCTGTTTGATGTTATCGTTCAGTCATTTCAGCTCGTGTCCAACTCTTCCTGATCCCATTTGGGGTTTCCTTGGCAGAGATCCTGGAGTAGTTTGCCATTTCCTTCTCTAACTCATTTTACAGATAAAGAAACTGAGGCCAACAGGCTAAAATGCCTTGCCCAGGATCACACAGCAGAGATACTTAAGTGGTTTGCCTTTTTTCCAGCTCATTTTACAGATGAGGAAGCTAAGGCAGATGGAGTTGAGTGATTTAACCAAGTTTATACCACTTGTGTCTGAGGCAGGATTTGAACTCAAAAAGATGAACCTAAGTGACTCCATGCCTGGCATTCTATGCACTATGGCAATGTGGAGCAGCCAGAAGCCATGTAGCCCACATCTTCATTTTATAAAGAAGGAAACCCAGGCCTCAGAAGGTCAAGAGACTGGCACAAGACCACCAAGTCAATTCAATTCAATAAGATAGACATTTAAAGAGCCTACTATGTGAAGCACTGGGGATAGAAATTTTAAAAAAAAGGAAAGAAAAAAGACAATCCTCGTCCTTAAGGGACAAATGAGGGAAAATAACCCACAAAGGCAGCTGGAAGGGGCAGAGGACACCGGAGGGTACCTTGCATGAGAGGATCATGGTCTATGTAATCTAACCAAGCAGAGTTGCAGGTGCTGGAAAGTCCAAGTTCCTGCCCTCTCTAAAACCCTCCAATCTGAGAAGAGAGAACTAAGGAAATTAGGGAAGCAGTGAGTATCCAGAATTGAGTTAAATAACATGAGGATGAGATTTCAGGTGTTTAGGGAGATGAGCAACAGCAGAAAGATTTGAACTCAGTTCCTTTGCCTCCAAGTCCATCATTTTTTCCATCTCCCCCTGAAGCCTCTTATTTTCTGACTCCAAAGGGCTTTCACTTGCCCTCAGCTAATTATGGTCTAATTCTCACGCAACCCAGGGTGGTAGAGGTGGTAAGCGCTTGAACGTGGAGAAATTCTTCTTTGAATTTCTGACTTCAAGAGAGGTTGCCAGCAGGGAGAGGATCTCTTCTCCTGCCTTCTTCATGCAAACACAGGAGAGCACCAAGCAGTTCCTTTTCTCCTCTAGAAAGGAAAATCTTATGCAAATACCCAGGCTTGAAACATGGGTTACGCTTAGATCAAGTTTCCTGAGCTTTGCCTTTTTGGTGTGATCTTTAGGTTAGGAATCAAAAGTGCAAATGGAGGGGGCAGCTGGGTAGCTCAGTGGAGTGAGAGTCAGGCCTAGAGACAGGAGGTCCTAGGTTCAAACCCGGCCTCAGCCACTTCCCAGCTGTGTGACCCTGGGCAAGTCACTTGACCCCCATTGCCCACCCTTACCAATCTTCCACCTATGAGACAATACACCGAAGTACAAGGGTTTAAAAAAAAAAGTGCAAATGGAGTCTTTTCCCCAAAGTATCCTCAGAAGATTTTGGTTTGGAAGCTTCTTCTGCCACTAAATGCCTGTAAAACCTCAGGTAATCCATTTCCCTTATCTGGGCCTCAACTTCTTTCCCTGTAAAATGAAGTGGTTGGACGAGCTGAACCTCTAAGGTCCTTTCAGGCTCTAAATCTTTCCAATGTGTTTCCTGATAAGCCGACTACAAGATAAAATATGATTAAATAATCCCTTCCAGGAGACAGATCACCCTGGATTTAGAAATCATAGTCTGACCTATCTCCAAATGAGAATCCTGTCAACAACATCTCTTAGCAAGACAGTCATCCTGCTTTTGCTTGGAGATCTCCAGGATGAGGAGCTCACTATTCAAAACAGACCATTTCCATTTTCTACAGCTATGATTAGTAGGAAGTTTTCTCTGTTGTCAAGTCTAAATATGCCTCTTTGCCCTTCTCCCGAGTTTTTTGGTTCTGATCTCTGGGACCAAATAGAACAAATGTTATCCATCTTCTATACGGTATAGCTCTCAGTGTCCCCCAAGTCTTCTCCAGCCTGAATGTGCCTATACCTTCTATGGCATGAATTTGAAGCCTTTTGCCATGCTGACATCCTTATCTCCCACTTATCAGCATGGGGTGCCTAGAACTGAACACAAAACCCCAGAAGTGATCTAACCAGTGTAGGCTCCTTTCCAAGATGGCATTAGTTTTTTTGGCTGTCCTATTAATGCTGGCCACTAAAACCCTCAGAACGTCAGACAGACTCTCTCTCAAAGGCCTCCTCCATCTTGTCTTTGAGAAGATGAAATAAATTTTTGAACCTAAGTATAAATAAAATTTTGTAGTTCCCCCCTGTCAAATTTCATCTAGTTAGATCCAACCCAGCATCCTTTTGGATTCTGATCCTATCATTAGGGGTGTCAGTTCTCCCTCCCAGTTTGGTGTCTTCTGACAGTCTGGTGAGCATGCCCTCCTGCCTTTATCCACAGGGCCAAGCATAGTTCCCTGAGGCACGCCACTGGTGACCTCTTGTCACATGGACATGGACTCATTTTACTTTTGGGAGCTTGTTTTGTCTTTGAAAAACTTCCTACCCATTACTTCTCTCTCAGTGCCTACAAGGTAGACCGATACCCATGAACATTCTTACTCCAGCTTTACAGAGAAGGAAATTGAGGCAAACAGAGGTTAAGTCACTGACCAATCATCACATGACTAGTAAGAGGCAGAGGCAGGAGTCATACCCAAGTCTTTCCTGTTTTAAATCTAATGAATCTTCCATCACCTTGCACTATCTCTTTCATAGTCCCCAGCCCAAACTTCTTTATGAATGAATGAATGGAGTTAAGCCTAGTGATCACTGTTTCCTTTTCTGGATATTTTCAAGCCACCCTTTAATAACATATCTGAGAATTTTCCCAGGAATCAGTCAACCTCCCTAGCCTGAAATTGCAGACTATTTTTTTAATGCACTTACCATCAGGTCTGTGTCCTCTCTCCTGTCTTCCCCCATATCTCAAATGCCCCTGACCTCAGTAGCTTGTCTGTCACAGTCACTAGGACTTTTGGCGTAGAGAACATTGCTCATCTGGTCCTAATGTCCGGGATGCATTTAGCCCAACTGGGAGCTCTTTCATTTTCTCCCATAAAATTTAATTCAACTTAATAAATTAAATAAATTGAATGAAATTTAATTCAACAAACATTTAAAAATACTTACTGTGTGCAAAATGAGCGATGGGGAAATATGAAGCTTAGATACACCTCACCTGAGTAAATTGGCACCCTAGTTTAGCAGTAACCTGAAATATAGCACCCATGCTCCCTCCTTTAAATTGCATCCAGACTGCCTCCTCCAGGAAGCCTCCATGGTCAGACCACCAGTCCCCTGCATGCAGGATTATGGAACAGCCTCTCCTTTCACAGCGATTACACTCTCCCACTTGCCGGATGCCTGTGTCCAATAGCTGAGCTAGCAGTTTCCTGAGAACAGGCTCCTGTCCCCTCCTCTTTATCCCTAATGGTGCTTCCAGGGGTCCCACAGCATGGCCATTCATGCTTCATTCCCTTCCATTTTGCAGGTGGTCAGGCAGGAAGGGTCTTCTATAACCAGGATGGAGGAAACATCTGTGAAATAAGTCAGGAGACTTCAGTTTGAGCCTTAGCCCTCATCATTCCATGAGCCACTCATGTAAGTGTCTCCTCAGCCAACATAGGGTAATGCCTATGACAAGTTGCACCCAGTAGCCTCTTAGCTTCCTCCCAGGTCTTACCCCCTGTGCATCTGTGATCCATAGGACTGCCCACTGCCATGCCTGATGGTCCTGGTCTGTACCCAGGGGCTCAGGACCTTTTGGGCTAGGTGCTGAGACCCAAAGATAAAAAAAAACAACAACAACAACCTTGTTCTTGCCCACAATGAGCTTCCATTCCACCAAGGGAATATAACGTTTATGAAGTCATGAAAATACAAAGTAATTTGAGGAGGGCTGGGGAGCACTCCCAGCTAAGGGAATAAGAAAAAAGAAGGAGCACCTGAGCTGACCTTTAATGGGAGCTGGAGCTTCTAAGAGGTGAGGGTGAAGATGGAGTGTGAGAAATTCCTTAGTTATTCTATCAGCATTCCTAGGATTACCAAGCCATGAGCTACACAGTAGGGACACAAAGAGAAAAAATGACTCATCCTTGCCTTCAAGGAGCTTCCATTCGACATCACCCCTATGGGTTTATTCCCCTCAGTTGTCAAGTAGGGACAATAATCCCTGCTCGGCCTCCTCACACGGACTTCAAAGGGAGGATGAGGACCCCTTGGGAGCCCCGACTTTCTCATCTGAGAAGTGAGGGGGCTGGGCTAGAAGATACTCATCATTCTTCCTCTGGGGAATAAAAACAACCAAATGCAGAATCACAGAAAGTGGAAGGGCCCTTAGAAATTGTGTTATCCAAAGTTATCCACACCTTTAATGAGGGAAGACTTTGAGCCCAGAAAAGGGGGCCGATTTAGCCAAGGTTACCCGGAGAGCCAGGATATTCCCTCTTTCTGACTACTATACTTTTCACTGAACGTAACGTGTCGGAGTTAGAAGAATACTAAGGAAAAAAAAGCAGTTAGATTATAGGAGACATTTATACCTGGAAGAACCTTTAAAGGCCACCCCTGTGCTTTCACACACAAGGAAACTGGAGGTAGCTGGTGGCTTGGTAGATAGAGCATCAGGCCCGGAGTCAGAGGACCTGGGTCTGAATCTGCCCTCAGACACTTCCTAGCTGTGTGACCCTGGACAGCTTTACCCCTTTTGCCTAGTTCTTACCACTCTTCTGCCTTGTAAGTGATACTTGAATTGATTCTAAGACAGAAAGTAAGAATTTAAAAAACAAATAGGGAAACTGAGTCTCAGGGAGATGAAGTGATTTGTCCATAAGTTGTAATCAGTACATCAGAATTTGAACTTGAGTCTTCTGGTTCCAAATCCAAAATGTTTCTCACTTTACCACAATGATTCTCTTACTTGACAGATGGGGAAACTGAGGCACAGGGAAATTACTTCCCCAGGGTCTCGGAGCCCAGAAGAGTCAATCTGGGACTTGGAGCAGCTTCTGGCCTTCTTTCTCCTCGTAGGAGCTGTCTCTTATCCTCCCTCTCGTTGGGAAGTCAGTCCTGCCTGAAGTCCACCCTCCACCTCTCTTGCTGCAGAATCTCCCCCTTTTTCTCTCTGGGCAGCTTTCCAGGCTTCTCAGAGAAAGGGAGGCAGACACCACCCAAGGCGGGATGACAGTATTTTAATTACCCTGCTAATTACATGTGTTGGCAAGGCTGCCTCATATGCAAGATAATTAACGAGAGGAGGGACGGGAGGCACGTGCCAGGCTCTTGGGGTGGCCAGTCTCAGCCCCAGAAATTCCCCTGTAATCACTTTCTTCCCTTCTTTCAAAGCTGGGGAAGAAAACAGGACCTGCTCCCACTTCTGGAGGCTATGAGAAAAGGAACAAAGAATGTGCCTCCTTTTACACCTACACCCATGCTGGGGCCTCCCCTGGGCCCCTGGATGCCCAGAAGGACCACCTGGCATGGTAGCAGAGGGACAGTTCTAGGGACCCTGGAAACCCACATCGCCCAGGCCAGCTCAGGCCTCCTAATGGAGAAGAAAGCCCAGAGAAGTTAGCCAACTTGCTGATGGTCCCACAGTGACTTAAGGAACAGAGTCAGGACCCAAAACCCAAACCCCTGTCCTTGGATTCCCCATCCAGGCTTCTCTTCCCTCTTATTTTATAAATGAGGAGTCTGGGGTCTGGGGGGGGGTCAGAGAGCCAAAGAACCCCTCCCCCAAGTTATATAATAATAAATCAATCAGTCAAAAAGTATTGATTTCTTTTTAAGGCTGACCTCGTGGGAAGGCAAAACCATAATCCCTGTCCAGAAGGAGTGACCCTCTAATGGCAGAGACAATGTGGAACCAACCATGCCCATGGGAGGGGCCGATATGGGGTAAGTGGGGACCAAGCTTCCAGCAAGGGGGGGTTTATTTAATGAATTAATTTATTTTAAACCCTTCCCTTCTGTCTTAGAATTGCTATTACGTATTGGCTCCAAAATAGTAGAGCCGTCAGGGCTAGGCAATGGGGGTTAAGTGACTTGCCCAGGGTCATACAACTAGGAAGTATCTGAGGTCAGATTTGAACCCAGGACTTCCTGACTCCAGATCTGGCTCTCTATCCACTGAAGCACCTCGTTGCCTCCCAGCAAGGGACCCTTGCTAAACTGACCCTCTCTGCTCCCTTTTGGGAACATTTTTTTGTCTCTTGGACCATTGGTAGTCCAGTGAACTTTCTAGACCCCTTCTCAGAAAATGGTCTTGTTGGGGCCATTCCTAACTGAAGGGCATATTAAATTTTAGATAGAGGTGAATGAAAGTGTGTAGCCGGAGGGTGCAGTGGGTAGAGCACTTGGGCTTGGAATCAGGAAAACCCATCTTCAAATCTGGCCTCAGCAACTTATTAGCTGGGTGACCCTGGGCAAGTTACCTAATCCTCATTGCCTCAGTTTCCTCATCTGTCAAATGAGCTGGAGAAGGAAATGGCAACCCCAAAACCCTCAAAGGGGTCACAAAGAGTTGGGCATGACTGAACAACAACAAAATGAAGATTTTATTTTTCCCCCTTCATGCTCATGGGTGCCCTGAAATCTGTGGGGTGGGGAGGTGCTGTGTACCCCAAATTAAACCCCCTTGTCTTAGGGGGAAGGAAGTGGCAAAGGAAGTGACAGAGGAAGGCCTGCAGCAGAAAGTGGGGCTTCAGCTTTCTTGGTTGGAAAGGAAGGGTAAGGGTTAGAGTTCGAGGCTGTCAGCATTTGAATCTTTGACTCCTGGATGAGTTGTGCAGACTTTTGGAGCTGAAGTGATGTTACCCCAAAAGGGAGCAGAGAGGGTCAGTTTAGCAAGAAGTCCCCTCCTCTGCTCCCTTGTCCTCTTATGGGCCCCAGCTGAGTTTCTTGATCTGTAAAATGGGGATGACACGAGCCCCTCCCTCCCTCCCAGAGCTGCTGCGAAGGTAAGAGGTGGCTGGCCCACAGTCATCGTTATAAAATGCTGGTTATCACTGCTGCTGCTGCTGCTGCCCATGATCACTGCCATTCCTTCCTCCCCACCCTGCCCTGGAAAGATGGCTCAGACCACCTGGCCTGGGGGTCTTCCCAGGGGGCTCCCCAGGGCTGGCTCCAAGCAGGGATGGCCAGGCAGAGACGTCATCCTCGCCCGGCCTCCCTCCTCCTGCCCGCTGCCAGCCAGCCTGACTTGAAAGCCTCCCCCCACAGGAAGTGATTAAGTTGATGAGCATTCCTGCGGCGTGGGGACTGATAGGGCAAGGCTCCCATTCTCCAAGCCCAGCTTGGGCCCGTGCCCAGAGAATGTGGCCGCCTTCCCCCGCTGCCTGGGAAGCCAGGCCCGAGCCCCTCGCTCAAGGGGAGGGCCGGCCCGGAGACAGGAGACCGTGGCCGGCCCTGGCCGTCACCCTCGCCTTCATCTTCTGCGCTGTGGGCCGCCCCCTGCACCCAGCTCCCACCATCCATGAATGCCTCTCGGCATAGGCAGGGGAGAACTGGGGCTCCCGAGAGCACCCCAAGCTTGCACGTGGCCAGTTTGGGCTTAGAGAAGGCCCTACCGGAAGGGCCCGAGAGAGTGAGGGGTACAAAGGGCAGCTCCAGGCCGGGCCAGGGCTCTCCTGCCCACCCACCCCCTACGTCTCAGGGCCTCTGAACAGCCTCTGAGCCAGGGGAGACATCCCGCCCTGGGGCAGAGTCAGGGGGTGGGAGATGGAGAGAGTGGGCGAAGCAGGCTCTGCTGGCATCTCCCAGGGCAGCTCATTCCGAGTTGGAACAGCCCCAATTTCCTAAGGAAAGTGCCTCCTTCCTAGGAGCTCCCTGTGACTCTCACTCACGTCCCCATGAGGGCAGCCCCGGGTTCCATCTTCTGAGCCAAGGAGAGCACAAGCTTTCTTCCAAGGCAGACGGTCAGGGCCCCCAAAGGACCTTCGCCCCCAGGATGGTAGCCCAAGCCATGCCCAGGGCAAATGATGTAAAGCGGGTGCCTGAGGGGCACGGCAGCTCCTGGCAAGACTGCCATGCTTTGGGGCCAGGGAAGAGAGCACGGCGAGGGGAAGAGGACCCTTCTTCTCCCCCTAGACGGGTAGCTTGTGATTCTAACCGATTCTTGTTTTTTTAACTTTTAATGCTTTTTTAAACTTTAAATCCATCTTAGAATTAATACTATGTATTGGTTCCAAGGCTGAAGAGGAGCAAGGGCTAAGCAATGGGGGTGAAGTGACTTGTCCAGGGTCACCCAGCTAGGAAGTGTCTGAGGCTGGATTTTGACGTGGGTCTTCCTGAGCCCCAGGCCCAACTCGCTAACCACTGAGCTCTTTAAAATTTGCAATGATCTTTACCTGTGTTTTTTCACCTGATCTTCCCATCCCGGAGGTCTTCCCTTCTCCTGAGTTCTCGAGGGGTCACGAGTTTGGGAAGAAGGGGGTGTGCTTGGCACTCAGCCTGTCCTTCGTGGTGGGTCAGTGATTGAAGGAGGGAAAGAGAGTTGAGAGGAGGCCGGAAGCCAGCTGCACCTGCAAGGGTAGGGCCTGGAGTTTCCTCCCTGGCGGCTTCACCGTGGCCTATGCGGAAAGGGCAGAGGAAACAGGACTGCATTGGAAGCCAGAGACCCCTGACTGAATTCTTGGTGCAGCCTCTTGTCACCTTGGCCAAGCTGATTCAGCTCTCTGGGCCTCAGTTTCCTAATCTGGAAAATGAGAGGTTTGGGCTGGATGAGCTACCAGAGACCATCCAGGGCTCATTTTCTCATTTAACAGATAAGGTGAAGGGCTTTGCCGGAGGGCTGGAAACAAGTGGGTGGCAGGGCCAGAACCAGAAGCTCCAGTCTCTGCCCTCCAAATCGGCTTCTCTTTCACCATCCATTGAGTCATTTAGCATTTAGGGAGCCCCTGGTGTGCGCTGAGCTGGTCCTCATTCTAAGGGAGCTAGAAAATGTAGCTCAGACACGAGAAAATGTCCTCAGACATCCTTGTCCTCCCAGAGGTCCCCAAACTAGGCAGAGGAATAAGAGCCCATCAGGCATGACTGATGCTGAGAGGGAGCAGAGGAGAGGAGGCCCCAGAGATGGGCTAGGGGGCTGGGGGAGCCATTCAGGAAGCAGCTTGATGGGTTTCTGGCCCGGGCCTCTCAGGCTGGGATCCCCGCTGACAGGAGGGCTTTAAAGACTCAGCTGAATGTCTCCTCAATCTTTCCTCAGCTCCCGTCTCTTCCTTTACCTGCAGCGGAGATGGCCCTGACTAGTTAATCTTCCCCCTACCCTGGCCATGACTCACCTGGGAGAATCCCAGGGGTCTTAGACAGAAGCCCCCCTGCTTCCAAAACTGGGTTCTGGTGGGTTGGACCCCATCCCCTCTATTCTTCTCCCCCCTGGAAGAGCATCCTGGCTGGGACTCAGTCTAGCTCTCCATTGAGCAGAAGAGGAATTTGAAACTCAGAAAGGTGAAGTTATTTGCCTGATATCACACAGCTACTAAATTTGAGAGTCTGGATTTGAACCTAAGTCTTCCTGACTCCTGGGCCAGAATACTGTCTACTCTGCTCTTTTCTTCAAAATATTCCTATTAGAGAAGAAGTTCTGAGAGTGGTACCATAGAGAGAATGCTGGATCTGGAAACAAGAAAGACATTGGTTCAAATCCAGCCTCTGACACTCAGGAGCTCTCTAACTTTAGGCAAATCTCCTCACCTCTCTGAAACCCAGTTTCTTCACTTGTAAAATGAGAGACAAAAGACCTTTGGAACTTTCCTCTCTGATTCACATTGTTGTCGTTGTTCAATTGTTTCAGTCACGCTCTCCATCCCATTTGGGAGTTTTCTTGGCAAAGAGACTGGATTTGTTTACCATTTACTTATCTAATTCATTTTACAGATGAGGAAACTGAGGCAAGTAGGGTTAAATGATTTGCCCAGGGTCACACAGCTAGTAAACATCCAAGGTGGGATTTGAACTCAGGTCTTCCTGGCTCTGGACCAGGCACTCTTTCCACTGTGCCATCTAGCTGCCCTTTCCCCTGATTCATAGTATCACCAAATTTCAGAGCTAGAAGAAGCATCAGGGGTCATGGAAACATATATCACCTACATCTGAATGGGAGGGTGGGTGTTCTGGGACCTTGCCCTGAGGATGAACTTTTTCAATTGATGAGTGAAGGAATACAAATTCACTTAACTAACATATCTATCCCCAGACCACACATCCCATCCTATCTAACTGTCCTCCAGGAAAACAGGGCTGATCCATTGTGGGTTCCCAGTCATCTGCCCTGCCTCAATTCCTTTGCCTTCCTCTTAATCTGGGAATAGTTGTCCAATTTAGGCTACCATTGCTATAAAAAAGCAAAGTCATTGACTATCAGGGTTTTGCCATTCCAGGGACTCCTCGAATTCAAACTTCCTTCTCTGGACTTTACTTTACCCTATTGACATTCTTTTATTAGACTGTAAATTCCTTAAAAGATTTGTACAAAAATATTTAGAGCCGCGCTCTTTGTGGTGGCAAAAAATTGGAAAATGAGGGGATGCCCTTCAATTGGGGAATGGCTGAACAAACTGTGGTATATGCTGGTGATGGAATACTATTGTATGAAAGGAATAATGAACTGGAGGAATTCCATGTGAACTGGAAAGACCTCCAGGAACTGATGCAGAGTGAAAGGAGCAGAACCAGAAGAACACTGTACACAGAGACTGATACACTGTGGTACAATAGAATGTAATGGACTTCTGTACTAGCAGCAATGCAATGACCCAGAACAATCTAGAGGACCTTATGAGAAAGATGCTCTCCACATTCAGAGAAAGAACTGTGGGAGCAGAAACGCAGAAGAAAAACAACTGCTTGAACACATGGTTTTTGGTAGGGATATGATTGGGGATGTAGATTCTAAACAATCACCCTAGTGCAAATATCAATAATATGGAAATAGGTCTTGATCAATGACACATGTAAAACCCAGTGGAATTGCATGTCGGCTATGGGAGGGGGTGGGAGAAAAGAACATGAATCATTTAACCATGGAAAAATTTTCTTAATTAATCAATAAAATTTCTTTAAAGACTGTAAGTTCCTTGAGGGGAGAGACAGATTTATTTTTGTCCTTGTGTCCCTCTAGTCTAGCACAGTCCTGGGCACAACTATTTACTCATTCAGAAAGCATGCCCTCTACAACACTGCCAAAAAGAATGTTTATCCAGCCTTCATTTGAAGTCCTTTCATGACCCCGCCACTTCTGGAACCTGTCTGTTGTGCTTTGGGATAGTTCATGTTATTAGAAAGGCTTTTCATAGGTCACTGATGGCTCAGCACCCCAAGGTCTGGGCTTTCACCAACTGAGTCCAATATTAAGGCAATGCCTTCCCTCAACAGCATATCCTTTGGGATCTGTGTTGTCCCCACCCAGAGTCTCCTTTGAGAAATTTCAGACTATGACTCCTGTTTAGACCCACAGGTGGAAGTAAAAGGAATCCCAGATCCTGTACAGGCATTCAGGTTAATAAGTACAGTATTTGGTCTAGGATAGCCCCACTAAAAAAACATGCAGAAAACACACAAAGGACTCATGGTAGCTCATAAAATTTTTCTAAATTTCTCTCTGCTCTCCAGTAAATCCTGCTTTTTCTCCATGGACCTCGAGCTCTATAGGATCATAGCACTATTTTGTAGTTTGGACCTCACCCCACTCCAAAGGGAAATACCTTTGAGATTGCTAGACAGGCAAATTCCTAACATTCTGGAAAGTCTCACTCCTGGAAACCCATAGAGGAATCCAATCTTATGGTATTATCCTAAAGGACTTGACTTCTCTTAGAATGGAAATATACTTGGAGCTGGCACGCCGGCAATCCTCTGACATATTTTATCCCAGAGACCTATAGAAGCATCCAGATTTTTATTACTAACTTGTTCCTAGAACTGCTCTTCAAAGGGAAGTTAACTTTTCCATTGGATTTCCACTATCTCAAAAAGTCCTGACAATAGCATGGGGCAACGTCTGGGCCTTTTGCTCATTCATACCATGGCTTGGCTTTCCTTAATGCTTTTTTAGCTTTCAGGGCCACATACAGGGTTCCTTTTCTCTCCAAAAAGCTGGACCAGTCCAGAACCTGCCCTTCTCTTTCCAGAAGGCTGGATTAGTGATCTCTCAGACGTGGAGTGGTTAGACAAGCTCATTCTGATGCTGATGCTGTCTAAAAGGCTGGATTCTGCTATGGAATGATCAAGGGAAGCCTCATCCCTTCCTCCTCCCCTCCCACCAAATCCAGCAAGTTTTATTCAGTAACTATGGATATACTTGCAGAAGGTTGAGATTCAAGAAATGCCAGTGCTCAGACAAGGGGGCTCCCCTCTCCAAGCTGTCATGTCGGGCTAAAAGGGTGGGTCTCTGCCTCTCTGAGGCCAGGTCCAGACACTTGGGTCTAGACCTCTATTCTCTTTTTTTTAAACCCTTTTTTTAAAACTATGTGTTGGTTCTATGGCAGAAGAATGGAAAGGTCTAGGAAATGGGAGTTAAGTGACTTGCCCAGGGTCACACAGCTAGGAAATGTCTGAGGCCAGATTTGAACCTGGGACTTCCCATTTCCAGGCCTGGTTCTCTATCCACCGAGCCACTTACCTGCTCCTGAGACCTCTATTCTCTTGGCAAGGACCCTAATAGCGTTCTTGTGAGCCTAGGTTCCCCCAAGGTAGTCATCAGTAGGTCTGCTTTGCAGTAATCTGGTCTGTCTTCTGAAAGCAAGGATTTCCTTTGTCATCTGGCACAAGAGGCACCTCCTGACCACAGCAATCCATTCCACCAGTCACAGCTCCAACCATCACTTCAGCTTCAGTCACTCAATTCTACCCTTTCAGCTCTATCACTGAGACCCATCCTTCCAGAGACACCAGAAAGAAGATCTGAGCACAATCCCAAGAGCAGATTCACCTACCTATAAACTCATTGCATTGAGCAGGGAATTCCCTGATGGCCCCTCCATTGACATTCAGCCAAAATCAGTCAGAGTCCTGAATGACTAGAATTCCCTAGTCAGCAAGAGCATCAGGGTGAGCTCGCCTAAGTGCTCCATGTTTTGGAGGCCAGGAATCCAGCCTTTCCTAAAGAGAAGGGCAGGTTCTGGACATCTCTAGGTTCTTGGAGAAAGAAGAAATCTTTCATATGGCTCCTGAAATTGAGAATTAGGGAAAATTGGCTCACTCTTCAGTCTTACATCATGCCTCTAGAGGACTCAGTTTCTCCTTCTGTAGAATGAGTTGATTGATAAGCTGATTATAAGATTTATAAGTTGAAATATAATGATTTTCAGCCCTAGATTTTCTAATTCAAGAAGACCCATGAGAAGAACAATGCTTAATGCCAAAGGAAAGAATCCCCAATGGGATCATTTCCATCATTGCACAACTTATGGGAGAGATAGTTTAAATTCAGGGATTTGGGGGTGGAGGGGAGATAAAGGCAGGAGAAGAGTTTCCAGCTACTAAATAATATCAAATTACAAAGGCCTGCTCCCATCTAACAAGGTTCCATACCATTAAAAGAGTGATGCTTCTCAAGGATTTCTCTGTCCGTGGTAGTGTCAGACCAAATGGGCAGCCTAGAACATGCCATTTGGAATGGCACAGACTTCTCTTGGAAATAGAAGAATGAATCACTTCATGGTACTAAGAATTTAAAAAAGGATTGGACAGCTGGAACGTCTTTAGAATTCTAGAACCTTATGAAGGAACCCCATAAGGCATCTAGTCCAAACTCATGAGTGAAAAACAATCTTGTCCGCAACATACGGGAACAGAGACGTCTCGCCTTCCTAGAGGAAGCCCTCTAGTGAGGGGGATGCTTTGAGGCCCTGAGGTAGGCCATTCCACCATGGGGCAGCGCCAATATTGGGACCTCCTTCCTCGTCATACACCTTAATCTGCTTCTCTACTGCTTTCCCTCCAACTGGTCCAACGTCTACTTTCTGAGGCCAAATGAACAAGTCTTATCCCTCATCCCCCACACATCCCTGAGGTCTTCAAGTTAAATATTTCAGGTCCTTCAAACGCTCCTCATACAGCAAGGCTTTTTCTATATCTTTCCTAAAATGTGGGGGCCAGAAGTGGCTCTGAAACTTGAGCCGGGCATCTGCCCAGGGCACACCTCTGCTTTTCCACTTTTACCCCCGACTGCTCAAAGACACCTGGACACTGGGGCCCTGTATCCCCTCTTCCTTGGCTCCGGACACCTTCAAATCCTTGAGATTTTAGTGGGCCTGGCTCTTTCCTTGGGGAGTCAGCTCCTATTGAGTTATTAGCCAGATGAGTCTGGCTGTTGTTTTCCTTGGATATGGTTTGCATTCTCACTCCCCTCCCATTTTCCAGTGCTGGCCTGAATCGTGCAGGGTGTGCCCCCTTTAGCCATCTTGTGCTGTGACCTCCTGGAGATTTATGGATGACCAGCAATAACAGGTGGTGGGAGGATCAATGGTGACTCAGCTGGGATATTGACTCCAGGAGGGGGGAAGAGACTGCACTGACCTCAGTGCAATGTGGCAACTGAGAATCCTGGGTTTTCTTGGCCTGTGTTGGGAGGGAGGCCCATCTTCCAAGAATAAGGAGGGGCAGAGTCTGTTCTTGGCCCTAGCCAGACCACAATCAGGGATAGTATGTTCAACCTGGGGTCACACAGTCTAGAAGGGCCACTGATAAACTAGAGGAGGGCAACTGGGATTATAAGGGACTTGAGTCTATGCCATAGGCAGCTAAGTAGTGAAGTGCAGAGATTGCTGGCTCTATAGTCAGGAAGATGGGACTCAAATCTAGCCTTGGATACTTAGTAGCTATGTGACCTTGGGCAAGTCATTTAACCCCTTTTGCCTCAGTTTCCTCAACTGTAAAATAATGGTAATAATAAAAAACAACACCCTTGGTTGTGAGGATCAAATGAGATAATATTTGGGAAGTGTTTAGTACAATGTCTGGCATTAATAAATGTTAGCTATTATTGTTATTATTGTTATTATTTGAAGGAACTGGGAATAATTAACCTGGAGAATGCCTGGAACATAGCAGGAGCTTAATATATGCTTATTCTCTTCTCTTGAGGAAACAAAGAGTCAAGGAGCTTATGAGAGTTATCATGGGATCTGGGAAGGCAGCGTGATATAGCCCTTGATGGGGAGGACCTGGGTGAAAATCCAAGCTCTGTTACTCTCCCCTGATGTGACCCCAGGCAGGTTACTGAATCCACAAGCATTTACTGGGCACCTACTATGTACCAACCACAATACAAACCATTGGAGAAATGAAGAAACAAAGGAAAAAAAGAAACCGTCCCTGCTCTCAAGGGACTTGCACTTTATCGAAGAAGACAACAATATGTTAAAAAGGAGATGTGCCAGAGAAAGAACTGTGGGAGCAGAAACACAGAAGAAAAACAACTGCTTGATCACATGGGTCGATGGGGATATGACTGGGGATGTCGCTTCTAAGCGACACCCCAGTGCGAATATCAACAATATGGAAATAGGTCTTGATCAACGACACATGTAAAATCCAGTAGAATTGCATGTTGACTATGGGATGGGGGTGGGAAGAGGGGAGGGAAAGAACATGAATCATGGAACCATGGAAATTTTTTTAAATTAATCAATAAAAAAGTCAAAGAGAAAAAAATAAAAAGGAGATGCATAACTGTGGATTATCCAGAGCATCCCACAACCTTCCCTGGCCAATTCTAGCCAACCACATGTGTCTGCTCAGAGTGCTGGTGACTAGGGATGCTGAAGCCCTTTATTGCATTGGCTGGCCATGTGTGTCTCAGTGCTGAAGAGTATTATGGGAATAATTAAGTAACTCCCTTATTGACTGCTAAGCAGAAAGAGCCTGTGAATGCACGAACCTTTGAAAAAGAGTGACCTGCTCTCAGACGTAGCTAGCATTTGTAGAGGGGCAGCTGGGTGCTAGAGTGAATAGAATTCCAGGCCTGGAGGTGGGAAGACTCATCTTCCTGAGTACAAATCTGGTCTCAGACACTTCCTAGTTGTGTAACCCTGGACAAGTCAATTCACCTTGTTTGCCTCAGTTTCCTCATCTGTCAAATGAGCAAGATTTGAACCTGAGTCCTCCTGACTCCCAAGTTCAAGACTCTATCTACTGTGCCTCATTGTAGAGTTCCCCTCCTGCCAGATGATCAAACTTCTCGTTAGAGGAGGAGGGATGGTAGCAGGTTATCCTGTCCCTAATCCAGTCATATCATGACTGCTCCCCTAATCAGCGATCCTGAGATGACCCTATCCCATCTTGGAGGGAACACTACAAGACAGAGAAGTTGGAGATTCTGGATCTATTGCCTGAAGCTGGACAATAGCAAATGGAAATTTCTGCACTGGAAAAGACAACCACCCCCCAAAAAGGATTCAGGCATAAAGAGTTCAGAACCCTGACTTTATCTAATCTGGTCTTTTTGAACAAAGTGAATATAGTCTCTTCAAGAGCTCTGATCCCACCAGGTAGAGAGAAGTGGTCTCATGTCACCCAGTTTCAGTAACACCTATGATTTCAAATTTAGGATCAGCCAACAAACATATGTTAAGTGCTTGTTCTCTACCAGGCATACCATATGTTCTAGAGCTGGAGGAATCTTAGAGAAATCCCTTCCCATTGCAGGAGAGGAAAAATCAGACCCAGGGAAAGAGAGTGATTTGTCCAAGGTCACAAAGTAGGAAACATCAGAGGCAGAATTTAAACGCAGGTTCTCTGATTCCAGAGATAGTGTCCTCATCAACTTGTGGAATATCTCTGGTTCTTCTTGTTCATTTTCCAAATGATCTGAATTTGGGTAAAGACATCAAAGTTTATTAGTTTTGTTGCTAGCTCTTTTCTTGGCTACTATGTCCCATGAATGACTGGTTGATCATCTCTTCTGATGCTATTCTTATGTAATAGGTCACATTTATATAACACTTTAAAGATTTCAATGTACTTTGTATGCATCATCTCATTTAATCTTAATGATTGCCAGGAATAACATACCAAAAATGCTTATTTATTAAGTGCCTGGCACTGTCTTAGGCACTGGGGATACAAAGACAAAAATAGAGCCATTCCTATGGTCAGTGAGCTTCGATCTCCTCTCCAGTAGTGATGGTGAACCTTTTAGAGACTGAGTGCCAAAACTGCAACCCTCACACCACATGTGAGCCCCCTGCCTTACCCCAGACAGGGGAGAGAGGAAGTTCTCCCACTGGACTGCTGAGCAGAGGGGAAGGTGATGGGAGAAATGTCCTCAGGCACACGTGGAGAGGGAGAAGGGTACAGCCCCTTCCAGCATGTGTGCCGAAGGTTCACCAACACAGCTAGGGCATCTCCTTGCTTTTGACCTCAGACATTTCTTCTCTCTCTGTTTCAGTTTTTTTCTCATCTACTGTTTCCTTCTCTGTCTCCTGTCTCCATCATCCTTAAAAGAAATTATCTTTACCAGACCCCACTATTTCCTCTGGCAATCATCCTATATCTCCCTTCCCTTCCTCCACCAACCTAAAAAATGCTGCCTCGACTGGCTACCTCCATTTCCTCTTTTCTCACTCCTCAACAATTTGCCACCTGACTTTTGACATCCTCACTCAACAGAAACCGCTGCCTTCAGTTGTTACCAACAATCTTTTGATTGTTAAATCCAATGACCTTTTTTCAGTCCTCATTTCCTTGACCTCTCTGTAGCCTTTCACACTGTTCATCATTCTCTCCTCCTAGATATTCTCTCCCCTCAGAGCTTTCATGGCCCTGCTTTCTCCCAGTTCTCCTACTTCTCTGACTGATCCTTCATATCCTTTATTGAATCTTTACCATCTCCTACCCCTGAGCATGGAGATCCCCAAGACTCCATCATGGACCCTTTTCTCTCTCCACACTCTCTCCTTTGCTGATTTCATTCACTCCCACAGGTTCAACTCTTTTCTTCCTGTCTCTATTCAACTTCCTTATTTCCGTCAAGAGCACCGCCATCTTTCTGCTGCCCAGGTCCACCATCTCAGACTTTCTTGACTTTCTCTGTTCCTCATCCCAACCTCCATATTGAGTCCGTTGGGAACTCCTGTTGGTTCTCCTTCCACATCTGTTGTATCTGCCCCTTTCTCTCTTTCACATGGCTATCACTCTTAGTTTGGGACCCCATCACATCTTGCCTCAGGCTGAATGCTCCTGCAATGCTTCACTTCATTCTCCAGGCAATTATTCCAAGGTAGCTTTGGGCACAGATTATCCATATATGAACCTCAATCCCCAATCCACTGCTCTCTAGCCCTGAAACCATCCTGGAAAGGGAGTATCTATCTATTTCCTTTTTGCTCCATTCACAATTCTCAACCACAATAGCCCTCCCCAGTTACTCCTGCCTTTTATAGTACTCAGTTTTTTTTCCAAAGGTCAACTTAAACATTGAAGACTATGGGAGTTTTCTCCTGATCCCCTAACTCTAGCTACTATTTCTTCCCCAGAAAGAAATTATTTTGTATATCTTGTGTACATCCAGCTACTGTTGGGCCCAAGGAACTGGATGGCACTTTATAGTGTCATCCTTTTAGATCCTCATAGATCCTTTTAGAAGGATCATCTGCTCTAGAGACAAAAAAAACAAGGGATATTATTGTGCCAGTGAGCATTCTGCAAACCACCGGTTCAGAAGGAGAAATCAGATGAAACTTTCCAGAAGCAGATCACAAGTCTGATATGGTGGATTGGTATGGTTGTGATAGGGAATTTGAATGATCTCAGCATCTATTGGAGCTGTCTCTACCTCTATCTCTGTCCCTCTCCCTTCCTAGTTCTCTCTCTCTCTCTCTCTCTCTCTCTCTCTCTCTCTCTCTCTCTCTTTCTCTGTCTCTTTCCCTCTCTTTCTCCCTACCCCTCTCTCTTCTTTCCTTCTCTGATTACTCTCTCTGTATCTTCTCTCTCTCTTACTTTCTACTTCCCACCCTTTCTCTTTCTTCCTTCTTCTCTCTCCACCTCTGTCCTTCTCCCTCCTCCCTCCCTCCTTTTCCCCTCTCCTAATTCTCTCCCAAAAGCAGAATAATTGATAATGAGTGACTTGGCTTAAGGATAATTTCCTCCTTTAAGAAGTGGAGGAAGCAAGAAGAAAAAGGAACATTCTGGACCTGATTCTGACATGCCAGATGAAACTGGCCACTGGAGAGAGAACGACAGGAACCTCAGAGATTAGTGATGCCCCTCTCCAAGTGTCCAAGGCAGGGAAGAATCAGACTCATGGAGCAGCCACAGAATCTCAGTATTCAATGGCATTTCAGGAAAACCTTAGTCTAACTCACATGTGGACCAAAAGGAATCCCCTTCCCCATCCCATCCTATCCCATGGGATTACCAACAAGGTTATCTCACCTCTGCTTGGAGACCTCCAGGGAGGGGAGTGAGCTACCCCTTGAGGCCATCCATCCCATCTGTGAGCATCTTTCTTTGTCAGCAAGTTTTTTTCTGGACGTCCAGCTTGAATTTACACGTTTGCAACACACACCCCAAACTAACCTGTCCTCCCCTCCACACTAGCCTTTCACACACTTCAAGACAGCCATCGTGCTCCCCAAACACTCGTCTCCTGCAAAATGAGTTGAAGGGACCTAGAGTAAACCCAGGGAGACATGAAGCGTGCCTTCTCCTCGACTCCGGAGAGCGGAGCCACCATGGAGCATGCAGTTTCCAAGGGCCCCTTTAGTCATCTTTTGGACAGTTAGAGCTGTGTCAGAGTGGAATGGGTTGTCTTGGGGAGGTAGTGAGTTCTCAGTCACTGGAGGTCTTCAAACAGAGACTTCCTGACTTCTTGTTGAAGATGTGGTCAAGCAGATTCTGGCTTTGAGGGGAAACCGTCCAAGCTGCACGCTGAGACACCCTCTGAACTCCAAGGCTACCTGATGCCATAATTCTCAGAATGGGGGAATGGATCTGGGGTGCTCTAGGAGCTCTGGGACCTCTAGGACCACTGATGTGGGGTTCCTCAGACCCGCCTCCCACTGAGTAAGATAGAGTAGAAAGCACTCCTTCCCGAGGCTCAGATCTCCTGCAGAATCCCAGGTCAGACTGTGGGGAAAGCAGGCCCTGGGGGCCCTGGGAGAATTAGAGGCAGGCCATGGGTGGGCTTCCTGTGAAACACATAAACAGTAATTAGCAGATGAAGAAAACATCTAGGCAAGACAACTCTAGAGGGATTCACTGCTGTGTCCTCCCTTCACCCCTTCATCATCTTCGGGAAGTCCACAGGGTCAGGGAGATGCTCAGAGAGAGCTCTGACACCCAGATAATGCAGAGGGCCCAGATTTGTTTGCCAGGATGGTAGCAATAATGGTAACAATGGATATTTCTAGGGAGTGTCATTTTTTAAGCATTCCACGCAAGATTATCTCATGTGAGCCTTCCAGTGACTTTTTGAGGGATTATGATCTCCATTTTACAGGTGAAGAAACAGAGGCAGGTAGTGGTTAAATAACTTGCCCAGGATTACACAGCTGGTAAAGATCATTGGCAGAATTTGAACTCGGGTCTTCCTAATAATTAAAATAAATGGCAAACATTTATAAAGTGCTTACCATGCACCAGGAACTGGGCTAATGGTTTTACAATTATTATCTCATTCGATTCTCACAACAACCCTGAGAAGTAGGGGTTATTATTATCTTTATTTTACAGGTGAGGAAACTGAAGCACACAGAGGTTAAATGACTTGCCCAGGGACACTTCAGCCCTAGGTAATAAATGCTTGTTAAGGGAAGGGGAAAAGCATTTATATATCACAGCTATTATTTCCAAGCATTTTTTCCTTTTGAAAAATATTATCTAGCAATAAAATTTACAAGTCATTCATAAGTATCCTGTATCATACTACTATTATCCCTATCTTACAGTCAAGGAAACTGAGGCAAACAGAGGTTAAATGCCTTGCCAGGGTCACTCCAGCACTCTGTGGTGAAATAGGTACTTAATAAATGCATATTAAGTGAAGAGAAAGGAATAAACATTTATTTGGCACCTACTATATACCAGGTTCTTTTTACACATTTTATCTCATTTAACACTTACAATACCTAGTGAGGTAGGTACTACTATTATATAACCTCATTTTATAATGGAAGAAACTGAGGCAAACAGAGATTACATGACTTGCCCTAGATCACCTAGCTGGAAAATGAACTCCAGACTTCCTGACCAGAGACCGATTGCCTCACTGAGGCTTTAGGATTGAATAGAATTAGCCTACCGCAGTGGAGAAGGCATTGGGGGTCAAGAAGATCTGATTTCTAACCTGGCCTCTCATTACTAGCTGTGTGACCCTGAGCAAGCCACTTACTTATCCCTTCTGACCCTTACTTTGCTCATCTGTAAAATGGGAATGGAGACAGTCCCTCCCTTGCAGGGCCATCATGAGGATCAAATGAGATAACATCTGTAAGGAGTTTTCTAATCCCAAAAGGGCAAGAGGAACACGAGCTATCAGCCTAAAGATGCAGAAATGGAGGCTCTGAGACTTCAGGCACCTTATCCTGAGGTTATGAATCCAGGGACAAAGGGAACCAGAATCTGAACCCAGGTTTTCTGTTTCTCCTAGTTTCTCCTGGAGCCTGCTGCTTTCTGAGGTTACTGCCAACTCTATTATTCTATGGACAGAAGCCCCCAAATCTCTCCCCACTGGCTGGCCATGCCGTGGTGCCTCATAGTCCGATGAATCATGTGTTATTCTGAGGAGTGAAGCACCGAGCACCCTCCAGTCTTGTAGCCTGTAGCCCTCCCAACTCCCCCACGGCAGAGCCTTCTAAGCTTTTATCAGGCCCCTGATTGTAAGAAATTCCTAATTCCAAGCACTCCTCTAGTCAATGAACCAATGACTCTGGGGAGGCAGTGTCTGGGAAGGGTACAAAGAAGGGTCTGACCCTCACGGGGCTCACGGGCTAGAAGGGGAAATGAGGGTGAGGAATAACCTGTCACACTGGACAAATTCTTCTCTGTTCTGGGCTTTCACTTTCCCGTATATAAAATGGGTTGGATGATTTCTAAGTACCTTTCAATGGACTTCCCCATTTTTTGCCCTATGGTCCCATGCAAAACTGAAATTTCTGTTCCATGATCCAAGATTCTGGGTGACTCTGACATTCTCTTTTCTAACATTGTTAGAATTAACTGGTTCTCATGTTCTAACATCCTTCTTCTATATTCTAACATTGTTCCTGGCTCTCATGGTCTATGTTCTGTGTTCTAACATCATCCTGACTGTCATTCTTTGTTCTGTATTCTAGCATCTCTCTCAACTCTCATGTTCTCTGTTCTATATTCCAACATCATCCTGACTGTCATTCTTTGTTCTAAATTCTAGTATCATTCCCATGTTCTGTGTTCTATATTCTAACATCAGTTGTGGCTCTAACATTCTCTGTTCTCCATTCTAAAGGTCCTCTTGGGTCTTACCTTCTCTGTTTATACATAAAGTTCATTTGCGCAGTAGGATAATTAGAATAATAATAATTAATAATATTAATAATAACAGAAAGTCTGTGTTCTATGACCCCCTCCAGCTTGGAAGTTCTATGTCATGCATTCCAAGGTTTCACCCAGATCTGACATTCTGTGCCTTTTTCAAGTGCTGACATTTTCTCGTCTGTGTTCTAAGGTCCTTCCTGGAGCTGGCATTTTCTGGTCCTCTGATCCTCGGCTTGGAGCAGAACCTGGCTCCTTCTTCACATTTCTCGCCTCCTTAATTACACACCTGCCCGCCTTTTATTGAAGAGATTGGGGGGAGCAGGTCATAAAATAAGGGGGTAAAGGAAATTACTGGGCTGCTGAACCACATTGCCGGCCGGATAGATTAACTTCTGAAATGAAAGGGGGGGAGGAAAGGGGAGGGAAGGGAAGCCAAAAAGAAAACCAAACCATTCCTGCCTAATGAGTGTTGGCCCACTGTCTGTCTGTTCCTTGGCCAGCCCTTTCCATCCGCTGACCCTCCCTCCAGAGCACTGCTTACCTTGGAAGGTCACCGGCATGTCCCAGCCTCTTCATGAAGGGCTCAGCCAGAGCCAGTGGATGAGGGGAGGGTGATGGATGGAGAGATGTTGACTTGGAGCCTGGTCTCTGGCTTCCAGCCAGGGCTCTGCCAGTAACTCATGCTGTGACCCTGAGCAAGACTTCCTGGATCTGGGCCTCAGTTGACTGCTCTGTAAAATGGAATAAATCTCCCAGATCTGACACCCGCCTTATGGGGCTCACATGGAAGAACCCACAGAATTTCAATCAACATCAATTCAGATCCTACATGAGTGTACAGACCCCTGTGTTAGCACTGGCAGAGACACAGACATTTGAGAAGCAAAGCCATGCCGTCACCAGAGGCATCAGGAAGTTGAGAGAGCTAGAAAAATAATGGTCGTGATTCCCATGTCTCTGACGCTCTCAGGTGAACACAGTACCCTCTGGATGGGAGAGAGATGGGGCCAGGATTATCACGCCCATTTTACTAAGGCTCAGAAAGATGAAGTGCCCAGAGCCACAGGATCATACCTGAGAAGTAAACCTAGGTCTGAGGACTCAATCTAGGACTCTTTTTACTGCCCCACTCCTCATTCCTGGCAAAAATAAATGCATCTATTTATTCATTTATTTGTCCATCTATCCATCCATTTGTCTGTCTGTCTGTCTATCTATCTATCTATCTATCTATCTTCTGTTTATCTATCATCTATCTCTCTCCATCCATCCATCTCTCTCTCCATCTCTCTGTCTATCTTTTTATCTGTCTATCCACCTATCCATCTATTCTCTTTGTTCATCTCTCTGTCTATCTATCCATTCATTTAATTTCTCTATCTATCTATCTATCTATCTATCTATCTATCTATCTATCTATCTATCCATCCATCCATCCATCCATCTATCCATCTATCCATCCATCTATCTATCTATCTATCTATCTATCTATCTATCTATCTATCTATCTAACTATATCTTGTCCAGTTCTTCAATACTACAAAGGTCTCAAAGATCTAATTTATTAAAGTAAGGTTTCTATCAAATTGTCTTCTGCTCGGGGGCAGCTGGGTAGCTCAGTGGAGTGAGAGTCAGGCCTAGAGACAGGAGGTCCTAGGTTCAAACCCAGCCTCAGCCACTTCCCAGCTATGTGACCCTGGGCAAGTCACTTGACCCCCATTGCCCACCCTTACCAATCTTCCACCTATGAGACAATACACCGAAGTACAAGGGTTTAAAAAAAATTGTCTTCTGCTGTGGACAGCCCCCTCCCCTCCCTGAAGGGCTGGACTCAGTTCTGGGCACTGCTGGGCATTTATAAGCTGGAGTGTATTCAGAGAAAGGAAACTGTGGTGAATAAGTGAGTGAGTGAATAAATGAATGAGTGATAAAGCATTTATTAAAAGTTTACTAGATTTAAACCCTGAACTCAAGGCAGGGGGTACATAAAGAAAGGAGAGATAACCTCTGCTCTTTAGTGGTTCATATTCTAGGGCAGTGATGGGCAAACTACGGCCTGAGGGCCAGATGTGGCTCCCTGAAATGTTCTATCCCCCCTCCCAACATTATTCCTAATCTGACGAATACAATGAGGAGGATACAATACGAGGAAACTTCGAAAGAGTTGCCTTAGAAACAGACTGACAGAGGAGCATTTCCTTTCCTTTGGCCCCTCTTTAAAAAGTTTGCCCATCACTGGTCTAGGGGGAAAACAACTCACAAAGAGGGTTTCAGATTCAAGGCTGATAGAAAGGTCCCATAGTCCTTATAGCAGAGCAGCAAAGCCGATGGTCATACATCTTCCATAAGGAAGTCATTTCCTCTGAGAGAGTACTCCTCTGTGTTGCTGATATTGATTCACTTTTGGAAGAAATGAGGACTTTGGCGTTGAGAACTCCCATGACTGTTGCCAAGGCCAGGTTGGAAGGAGGACTGGTCACTTGGAAGATGCTATTATCCCAGAGTTCTGGGCCTTGGGCTATTTCCAGTGGTCTCTGAGGTGGTTGAGCTGGAGATCATGGTCTGACCCTCCTGGTACCCACTGCCTCCTCGCTCACCATCAGGGTCTTGTTGCTCCTTCATTCTCACAGAAGACCTAGGAAGGATCTTGGGGGCCGAGGGATGCTCTTGTGCCTCAGACCCAGGTAGCCCTTTCTGGCTTATTGGAACACAAGCCCTTGGAATGATTTGGGAGAGGAATTCAGCTTAACAATGAGGAAAACTAAAAGGAACTTTCAAAGTCAATTAGAGACATTGACGGGATCAAATACCCAGAAGATTTCATTAGATAACTAGCTGATCTGTGTTCCCAAACAGTTTAATCTCTAGGCTAAGAGTTTGGGAGTGGACAAGCTGCTTTTCTCTTTTCCTAAATCTGATTACGAGGGATGTTAAGGCTGCCTTCCTCATGAAGTCAGTAAGCACTTATTAAACACCCACTATGTGCCAGAAACTATGTCAAAAGACTTAGTTGAGTGTTGGCTGGTCTGATCTCAATCTAAAGTCTACTAAAAGAAGAAAAAGAGGGTAAGGGATGGGAAGGGGGGGAAAGGTGGCAGAGCCAATGTCTCTTTTATGGGGCAGATGCTCCACCTTACGTGAAGAATTCAGGTGAAGTCAGTAGGTGACAAAAGGAAGAAGAGTCCAGCAAAGGAGGAGAGCAGAAAAGAGAAGAGAAGAGAAAGCCAAGTAGGAGTAGACCCAGCCGAGAAGAGCCAGCACAAGTCTCCTATGTATGTGAGTGGGGCGCGCGCACACACACAAGATCCTGATCTATGCCCATTTTTCCCACTGATATGTATACTTGTAAGACACTGTGCCTAGGCTTTTGGCTCCATGTCTTGTACTTTTCTTATCGTGATTCATTAAATATCTTCGTTTTGAAATGATGGAGAACAATCGTATACACAAGGATGAGACATGAGAAGACACAACCACCCCACCCACCCTTTTGCAGAGTCAAGAAGTTTATTTAAAAAAATTTTGGATTTGAGATCGTTTTGCTTAGTTAGGGTACAGGAGAAGGGAGGAGGCACGTGTGAGAAGGGGTACCTTGGGTACTAAATAACCATTGGAAGCCATTGATTTGATCATGGGCTCTCGTCTTGGATACTGTCTCCATGACTTACTACTAGTTAACTCAACTATTTTCTGTTGCTCTTGAGATCCAACCATTCATTAATCTAGTATTCCATCTTATTGCTCATTTATATGTATATATGTGTGTATATATATAGATATTCTTCCCTTAATTCCTCTGCTTAAACTCCCCTCGGGGCTACTCCCCAAATTCACTCTCCCCTATAAGTGAAGTCCAGTGGCAATACTGAATCTCCAGGGGAAAACAATTGTACATACAATATACATTTTACCTTTAATCCACACTATTACATTTTCTCCATCACTTTCTTACGTATCGACAATAAACAAAACAATAAATCAACCTGTGATCTGTGGTGTTGCTGATTTCCAAGATGTAAATGCTCACACTGAAAATTTAGCAGTTGTCTGTCACAAGCTATTAACAGCTGGCTTCAGCATATGCCTGCTTAGATCCCCAGGAAATGACCATTTTCAGGTTCTGTGGGTCTGTACTTTTAACACTGTTGCTCAAGGGTCCCCAGTGGTGTGGCTCTCTTTAACAATCAGTCAGTAGATAATATTTAGCTCATAGAAAAGGCACTTACTAAGATGAGAATCTTAGTAAAATGTTTCCTACATATAGCTGGGGCACCCCATCCCATAAATATACACAGCATCTGTGAGATTCAATGTTCAATGGCAGTAAAGCTAATGTATAATATACATGTATGGCAAAGGTGACTCATAACTCCCAAAATTTCAGGACTTAGTAGCTGTTCCTTTCTTTATAGAGTTCTTGCATATCCCCCCTTTATGTCTCTAATAGGCAGAAAGTTCATCTGAATTTACAGAGCTTTCTCCTTTCCTCATAATTTTTTTTTGGCTGCCAGCAATCATGGTCCTTGAAGCTGCTTCTTTTCTGGGATGATTATATCTGTCTCTGTGTGTTTATTCTCCAGCTACTGGTCTGCTGCCTCCCTTTCAAAGCTCTGTAGCTTACAGGTTAGGAGAAGGTTTCTTCCATCAGAGCTTCCCTCCATAGGCAACTCCCAGCTTACAATGGATTCTTCTCAAATGCATAAAATTCATCCAGACATAAGAAATTTCAAGTCCCAAGTGATGAAGCAGATTGGTTGGTTCATCCAATCAAGTTGCTCCTTGCTTGACCCAAGGAAGAATCTCTTTATACCTCATAAAGATAACACCAGGTGTTACTATGCCTTGTTAATATATTAGAACTTCATTGCCTGTGATTCTATCAACTGAAGTGTATGTGTTTGAGTGTGAGTTAAATATGCATCAGCAAGGTAGATGGCAAGGTCTGAGGGTGTAGAGGGCATAGTGGCTGGGAAGATTAAGTCGATAATAGTAATTGATAGATGGATATTCAGTAGTCATGGCATAGGGGTGGGAACAGAGGGGATCCCTGCCTTGGGTGGGAGTTGGACCTCTAAGACCCCTTATGGCTTTGATATTCTAAGATCTTAGGATGGATTTGCCAGAGATCAGGGAAATCCTTTGAGCCTGGGGTCTTTTCTCAGCATTTAAGAGGAAGCTAAGTAGAATTGAACTTAATCAGGAAGATCTGAGTTCAAATCAGTCTTCAGACACCAGTTTTGTAACTGCTAGGCAGGTCATTCCCCCTATTTGCCTCAGTCTCTTCATCTATAACCAAGAGAAAAATAACAGCTCCTCCCTGCTGCATTTTGAGGATCAAATGAAACATGTAAGGCATTCTGTAACCCATAGATCCCATTATAAATGTTTTATGTTCTTATTCTCCTCAGTAACCCTGCATGCACATGTTGACCGAGAGAGACCAGGCCGTCTGCTCACAGATGGCCAGCGCCAGTATAACCTGGAATTAATCATTTACCTTCATCATGTTAAACTAAAAATGGGCTAATTAAATATTAAGCTCCAGCTCCGGAGCCCTGGGGCCAAGGGAAGCCAGTCTTCTGTTTCAAGGGGTAATGTCCAGAGAAAGTCACTCCAGATCTGAGAGCAAGGGAAGGGGCACAGGTCTGGAAATCCAGAAATCTGTCTTTTAATCCAAGGTCTTGTAGGACTAGATTTGCTATGTGATCTTGGGTAAGTCATTTTCCTTCGATAAAAATCATAGAATTTGGAAGTTGGAAGGAGCTTCAATAGCCAACCAGTCTAGCCTATACCTATAAGAAATCTTAACTTAAATGTACATACTCCACCAAGTAGAAATCTATCCTCTGCAAGACCTCCAATGAGGGGGTACTCATTACTGCTTTTTTAAAAACCTTTACCTTCTGTCTTAGAATCAATACTCTCAGTTCCAATCAACTCCTAGGGTTCTAGAGTGGATTCTCCAAAGGTCACTGACCTTTACTTCACTCTAGAACCCTAAGAGGTGATTTTGACTAAGTGTATCAGTCTAGCTCAGTGATTCCCAAAGTGGGCACCACCACCCTCTGGTGGGTGCTGCAGCGATCCAGGGGAGCAGTGATGGCCACAGGTGCATTTATCTTTCCTATCAATTGCTATTAAAATTTCAAAAAATTAATTTCCAGGGGGCTAAGTAATATTTTTTCTGGAAAGGGGGTGGCAGGCCAAAAAAGTTTGGGAACCACTGAGCTAGCTTATGCTATCTACTGGCTGGTCTTGAGCACCAAGCATCCTTCAGCTGTACACCTGCCACTCACAAGGGCTGTCTCACCCGTGTGGATGGCATTCCTTCCTTCTTTCTCCTTCTACCATCTCCAAACAGCATCCCTCCTTCACCATTCCCCTATATATGCTGTTTTCCTCATATTAGAATGTACATTATTTGACTGCATCTTTAACATTTGTTTAAGTGCCTGGAACATCAGAGGTATTGAATAAATCTTTTCATTCATTCATCAAGTCCTTCATTCTCTTCTCCAGCATTCTAGCTCCAGGTCCTTCAAGTGACTCTCGTGGGATGGATTCAATGTCCTTCAACATCCTGGTTTCTCTCCTCTGGACCTCTCAACGACCATTGAGCCATAGCCCCAAAGGATCAATCAATGAGCATTGATTCATCACTTACTCTGACCCGAGCACTGTATGAAGCCAAGGGAATACAAAGAAAAGCAAAGAAGGTCCCTGCCCTCAAGAAGCTTCCAGTCCAGCTGGGAAATGACACACACAAAATAGTCTACACAAAATATATTTAAAGCAGATGGAAAGGGGGGCAACTGAGTGGTTCAGTGGATTGAGAGCCAGACCCAGAGACGAGAGATCCTGGGTTCAAATCTGACCTCAGACACTTCCCAGCTGTGTGACCCTGGGCAAGTCACTTAACCCCATTGCCTAGCCCTTACCTCTCTTCTGCCTTGGAGCCAATGCACAGTATTGATTCCAAGACAGAAGGTAAAGGTTTAAAAACAATAAAGCAGATGGCCAGTGACTTTTAGAGGGGATGTCGCTAGCAGTTAGAGTGTAAGGAAGGAGGATTCAGGAAAGGTTCTATGATCCTACCATAATTGATTTCCTAGGTCTGACCTCTTTGTTCTCAATTCTGACATTCTCCTTCCTATGTACTACAGTATCACCCAACTCTGTCTTTCTATGTTCTGCGAACCCTCCCAGATCTTACATTTTGTGATTCTAAAATATTTCAGTTTTATCTATCAAAGGGGGCCAACTCTGGCCTGTCCTTTTAAACAGCTAAACAGGAGAATGGATTGAAAAATCCTTTGCACACTTTGGAGTGCTTTGTAAATAAGGAAAGCCTTTGTAAATTCTGACATCTAAGAACTGTAAAGCACTTTCAAAACAGTTAAGCTTTGCAAACTATAAAGTGCTTTGCAACCTTAAAAGTATTTGTTAATGGAGGACAATTCCTTATCTTTTACAAAGTGCTTTTTAAGTGATGAAGCCTTTTACAAGCTATGGAGTGACTCCTTAACTGTAAAGTCCTTTGTAAATGGTCACATTCCTCCAGGGCCGTAAAGCCCAGTACAAATATAAAGAAGGGTCATGATTTCTGAGGGTGCTTACAGAAAAGTCTGGAAGGAAGGAAAGGGCCCCTGTGTTTTGTCGGTCCAAATCCCCAGACACATGCAAGGTGATTGCAACCATAGCCTTTATAGACAGATTGCCTTCCAGACCTGGAAGGGGCTGTGCTTTAATTCATATCTCATCTCTGATGACTTATTCCAGGGTGAAGTCGGACCAGCCCCTTTGCCCTTGCAAGAAATACCCTTCCTCCCAGAGCAAATCACCTCTGCACACAAATGCACTTGAACAGCAGCCATCGTTAGGGTTTCTGCCAGCTTTTGGGGCCCAGTGACCTCCTGGCCTAGGGCCCAGGCCTCCCTTCCTGCCCTGCCTGCATTGCCCTACTCCCAGGCAGTAATGAATAGGGAGGCCTTTGTGGCTCTGGGTTCTAGTTAACCAATATCCCAACCAAATTGGCAGTTAATAAGCAGTCTGGGTGCACTGCGGGTGGTTGGCAAAGACCTAATCATTAACTACAAGCCCTAATCAGTGGTTGCCATCAGAGGGCTGTAATTTCCCACCCAGAGTCCCCCAGCAGGGCACGGGGGGGTAGGGTGAGAGCCACATGGTAATGGATGGAAAATGGGTGATTTCCGGACGGTTAGCGACCAATTCTCCAATTAGCCGAAGGCTGGTGGTCTCCCACGGCTCTGAAGGGAGTCTGGGAGACGCATCCAACCTTGGGGCTGCCAAGGGCATCCGCGGAGGCAACGCCTCTGAGACGCGCTGAGCTTGGAGGCATCTGAGAGTCCCCGAGACCCACCGGTACCCCGACAAGAATCCTTCCTCCCTCAGACCCAACGCGTGGTCCTCCAGCCTCCACGGAAAGCCTGGTGGTGCTGGGGGATGAGGGCACCAGGGAAGGGGATCCTCCTGCCTCCCAGGGCAGCCTTCTACTTCGGTGCAGCTCCAAACAGGAGGAGATGTTCTGTGTGAATCTGAAATTCAGTCCCCTGCAATTTGGGATCACAGGATTCAGAGCAGGGAGGGACTTCAGGGACCAGCAAATCCAACTTCCCATTTTACAGATAAGAACACTGAGACCCAGACGTCAGCCCATTAGTGCAAGGACATAACGTTCACCTCAGGGTTCACATTCTCCTCAGTCTTCTGACTCAAGAACCAGGTATTGTTTACCAACATAGAAGAAGCCAAAGCCCTCTCCTAACCCACAGCCCTTTAATTACTTTGAACGTAGCCCTCCAGGCCCTCTGAGTTTTTTCTCCTTTGTTCCTTCATTCATTCCATCAGGCATTCATTCCTTCTTTCCTACCTTCTTTCCTTCCTTCCTTCCTTCCTTCCTTTCTTTCTTTCTCTCTCCCTTCCTCTCTCCCTCCCTCTCTTTCTTTCTTTCTCTATCTCTTTCTTTCTCTTTCTTCCTTTCTTTCTCTCTTTCTCTCTT
>NC_058133.1:30156531-30189306 GCF_016433145.1 Gracilinanus agilis | reverse complement strand
CTTCCTTCCTTCCTTCCTTCCTTCCTTCCTTCCTTCCTTTCTTTCTTTCTTTCTTTCTTTCTTTCTTTCTTTCTTTCTTTCTTTCTTTCTTTCTTTCTTTCTTTCTTTCCTTTCATTTTTAAACCCTTACCTTCTGTCTTGGAGTCAATACTGTGTATTAGCTCCAAGGCAGAAGAGTGGTAAGGGTAGGCAATGGGGGTCAAGTGACTTGACCAGGGTCACACAGTTAGGAATTATCTGAGGCCAGATTTCATCCTAACACTTCCCATTTACAGGCCTGGCTCTCTATCCATTGAGTCACCTTCTCTTCTTAATAGTTCTATTAGGGTCTACAGAAGAGAAGAGGATCATAGTGAACATAGAGAGGGGAAAACATCTAAAGTACCCTGGCCTTGAGCACTTCATTCATTTGTATTTAGAACTGAGAAGACCTTCTACTCCCAACCTCACCTAGTCTCAACCATCTTCTGCTAGTGAAGTTCTTTGGGAAGCCAGGTGTGCAGTGGATAGAGTGCCAGAATCAAGAAGACTCATCTTCCTGAGTTCCAATCTGGGCTCAGACACTTACCAGTTTTGTGACCCTGAGCAAATCACTTAACCTTCTTTGCCTCAGTTTTCTCATCTGTAAATGAGATGGAAAGGAAATGGCAAATCACTCTAGTACCTTTGCCAAGAAAATCCCAGTTGAGGTCACTAGGAGTAGGGCATGCCTGAAATGACTGAACAACATTTTCAAGCTCATACTATATCAATGAAGAGGGCACTGAAGTCACGCAAAGAGTCCCAGTGATTTTTAGTCACCCAGCTAATAAGGACAGAGATAAGATTTGAACCAGAGTTTGTAATGTCAAGTCCAGTGTTTTCACTAATAAGATCTCTTTCCTTCCCTTCATCCACTCCTTCAGAACATCATAAGATTTTAGAACTGTTAGAGGCTTCAATGACCAAATTCCTTCATTTTATAGAAGACTAAGCTAAGACCCGGAGTGGGAAATGGATTAGCTAAAGATCTTCTTTGCGTATGAATGATAACAACCAACCTTTTAGCAAGTCCCTTCCCTTCTCTACAATTTAGGTTTCCATTCTGAGGGGTTGGGACCCAATGATTCAGAAAGGTTCTTTAATCTAGATTTATTTATTCTAATCTCCCAGTGGAATAGTGCTTATGGGCTCCAAGGCTGTACTGATTAATAGGGTTATCAGAGCTATCACTCTTTCTCATCATTCCAACTTCTGCGTGGTCCAAGATACTTCCTCCAGATACTACCCCTGCTCCTGCCTTCTGGAAGACAGGTTTTCCTTTCAAACGAGCCATAGCAAACAATGAAAGCAAAAATGGTGAATATCTTGCCTTCTGGTGATAGTCAGTCATGACTTCCTCCAGACTGAAAACTGACTTATTTTCCTAAACAGAAATGTACAAGAATAGTATTTTCTCTTTGCTCTTGGAAATTATTTTAATAATAATGATACTAATTCTATTGCTATAGCTCTGAGCCCCCAGCCAGGAAACTGTCCTGAAAAAATATCCCATAGTTACAAAATCCAATTTTCTCCACTCCTATTTTTTTTCACTGTAGCATTTACCCAATGACTCATGGAGCTAGCAATGCAGTGGTTAACCACATTTACCAGAAGAAAGTAAAAGCTTATGAGACAAGAACACAGATAGGTGTAAGTTTTAGGTAAAACTTAAAATAAACATTTATTAAGCATCTACTGTGTGCCAGGAATTTTGTTAAGTTCTGAAGGTACAAATATGAAAAGGAAAAATAGTCCCTGCCCTCAGGGAGCTTACAAACTAATGGAAGAAGACAACTTACAAAAGGAAGCTGAAAAATAGGTGGGGGTGAGGGTGGGAAAGAGGATATGATGGATAAGTCCAAAGGGATATAGCTGGGTGAGGTCTCAGAAGGGAAAGAAGAAAATGGGAAAAGGCAAGATCTGCTTTCTTGATGAGTTCATCAAAGCAGGTTCTGCCCAGACATGCCTCATGTCCTCAAATTCCAGCCCTGGTGATCTCATTACTATAGCTCCTGTCCAGTAGTGACTGTTCTCCACAAACCTTTTCTCCCAACTCAATATGGTTTCTATCTTTCTAGCTCTACCTTTGCTGCCTCCAGACACAGCTCTTGCCCAGAGTGATGTCCTGAGCACCTCTCCCTCTTTCCTGACTTCTGTGTCCACAATCCTTTGAGGCTAGAAGGGCAGATCCATGAATCACACCATTCCATTCCCACCAAGCTCTAGACTAAGGCAAATTCCACAGAGGGGTCAAAGAATGAAAAATGCTCCTGCTATTTCACCCTCAACCAGCAGGCATGCATTTCCAGGGTTTCAACCTCCAACTGTGTGTTGGCTTAGTTTTAAAATACAGTGTTATGATTTATTGGATTTGTATTTATTTTAGTTATTTCCCAATTATATTTTTATCTAGTTCCCACCACACTTAGAGAAAGCATGTTTGATACCTCTGCCCCAGAATATATAACACAAAGCAGGTATGGAATAGGCAATTTATTCCCATCCCAAAAAGGAAATGCCAGGTCACAAAAAATGATAGACTCATGAGAACATAATCCATTAATTTGTGACTCTACTAGGATCGCTCAAACTCTGTTCAGATTTCAACCAAATCCCTAGAAGACTGCTTAATAGGCATATTTCCCCTTCACTTAGCACAGTCCAATATCCCAAATGGGTGCTTCTTCTTAGGGGACTCCTATGATGACTGTCCTTGCCACTAGCCTGCCCTTGCTAATGCTGCTGCTGCTATTAGACCTTCTAGGACTCAAAAGACCTTTTGATGTTCCCAAGGTCAATGAAGAGAAAGAAACCACCGAAGAAGAGATCAGGAAGCAAGGAGCACCAGCAGAAGCCTAGATAGTTGACTCTATAGTTCACATGAGGAGGAGAGTTCTACCATTACCCTGTGGTAGAAAAAGACCCTTCCTTCTTCTACCCCAGAGAAGGTTGTCTTCTTCATGACCACCTACTAAGGGACCATCAGTTAGAAGTCACCTCGGTGTGTCTCCAGCTTTTCCAGCTCAAGAATCCTTGAGGGAACGCAATACAATAATGAGCCATTTATACTATGAGCAGGTAGAGAATCTCTACATATGCTCAAGTTCCCATGCAGTCCCTCAGGGCAAGTAGAAAATATCTATGTCTGTGGCAAAATGGGGGGTACAACTGGAGTGCTCTAAAGGTAAGGGGAAAGCCTCTGGGGGATATTATAGAGGCCTAAATTTTGAGTCAGGAGAGAACCACATTCAAATTCTGCCTGCGGATGTTCACCGCCTGGATGATTCTAGGCAAGTCAATTCTTCTGGGCCCTTTTCCTTGTATGGAGAATGAGGATAATAGTAGCTATGGTCCCTACCTCCTAGTCTTGGAAGGAGATTCAAATAAGGCCATTGTTGTAAAGTCAGTGGCCCTACTTTATTATAGAAGAAAGTCCAAAGAGGGAGCAGATGACTTGGTCCATGTCGGTAACATAACTGGCCTCCAACTTGAGTTCCCTGATTGCCAGTCTGGCGTTCTTTCCATTGCAATCTAGCCTCTTATTGTTTTGTTAGTTCATCCTAAGAATAACAGACCATTAATCCTTCTCTTTCTGCCCTCCCATATTAGACATGCAACAACAGCACTGTGTCCAGATTGGTAGGATCTGTAAGATGCAGTCACCATGGCAACTCATCCAACTAGAATACCAGGGGATCTGGGAAGAACAAGGAGAACAAGAGGATTTGGAGGAAGAGAAAGAGAAGGAGGAGGAGAAGGAGGAGGAGGAAGAGAAGGAGGAGAAGGAGGAGAAGAAAAAGGAGAAGAAGAAGGAGAAGGAGGAAGAGGAGGAGGAAGAAGAGGAGAAGGAGGAGGAAGAGGAAGAGGAGGAAAAGGAGAAGCTGTTGCTGCAGCTGGTGATGATGATGACAAGGCTTCTGAGCAGCCAGAAATTGTCACAGAGCCCATATACTAAACCTTATGCACTTTCTCAGAAGATAGACCCTCAGGTCTTATTGACTCTTGGTTGATACCCAATTCTAAAAAGCCTAGAACTCTGTTCAGGTCACAGTGAGTTAGAAAACAGATCAGGAAGCTGTTGGGTTGCTACCCTAAAAGCTGCTAGAGAAGTGACAACTAGATAGCTTGATAGGGAGGTAGAAGACAGAAAAAATTTTTTAAACAATAACTCTCATAATCTAATGTGAAAAAAATATCTACAGAGGGTTCTGCTCACATCTTTGTAAGGGAAATACATATTACTTTTCTTATTTCTTCAATGAGAAAAAAGGCTCAGAGAGGTTATGAAAAAAGCCCGGGGTCACAGGGCAAGTTAGAGCCAGAGAAGGTCTTTTCCACTCTTTCCATCTTACTCATTCTATTTCTTTTAGCTTGGGAGCATTCAGTGTCCTGGCCAACAGCTTTGGAGGAGCAGGAGGCCTTGAGGGCATAGATTCAGTGGTTCCCAAACTTTTTTGGCCTACCACCCCCTTTCCAGAAAAAATATTATTTAGTGTCCCCTGTCACATACTATCACCACCCACTTACAGTTATTCACCACTCCCAAATGCGCCTGTGGCCATCACCGCCACCCTGGATCACTGCAGCACCCACCAGGGGGCGGTGGCGCCCACTTTGGGAATCACTGGCATAGATGGTACAAACTGAGGACAGAAACTGATCTTTGTAATGGTCATCTTGGTTAACCAGGAATAGTGTAAAAGCTTCTCAGTCTCTCTGTAGAAGGAGGAAGACCAGCACAAGATTCCTCTATATAGATTTCCTTCTAAATTTGTTTGAAGAAAATCATTATTATTATTATTACTTGCAAGCATTTATGTCAAAACTTAAAGGTTTTTGAAGCCCTTTACATAGCTAAACCTTTTTGATCTTCAAAGCAATCCTATGAGGGAAGTGCTATCATTATCCCATTTTACAAATAAAGAAACTGAGGCCCAAAGTGGTTAAGTGCCTTGCTCATATCACACCAGTAGTAATAGTGGTGGTAATAATGATAACTATTGTTCATATACTTTAAAGTTTGCAAAGTTAACTTAACCTTAGAGGCAACAAATAGATAAAATGCTGGGCCTAGAATCAGGAAGACCTGCGTTCAAATCTCACTGTATGACGTGGATAAACCACTTACCCTCTGATTGCTTTAATCCACTGGAGAAAGAAATGCCAAACCACTCCAGTATCTTTGCCAAGAAAACCCCAAGGACAGTGCTAGAGTACCATGGTCCGTGGGGGTCACTGAACAACAACATACATAGCCTAATTCATTTACTCCTCACAACAATCTCTCAAATAGAGTGCTGTATTTGTTATTCCCATTTTACAGATGAAGAATGGTCTTCAGTTGACCCCCAAACCAGTGTTCTTTCTACTGTGTCTGGCTGCCTTTCTTCCTCCATTCCACCAATATTCAGTATGTCAAAAGCGACTAAACTCAAATTGCACTTCAGACATTTACTGTATCCATGAGTGAGACACATGAGCTCTCTGTGCCCCAGTTTCTCATCTGTACAATGGGTATAACTCCAATTCACTGAAAGTACATTGTGACTCTTTAAAGAATTATAGAAATGGAACTAATTATGGTGATGATTAGCCATGCAGCAGGGGAGTTATCCAAGAGTCTCGGGGGTTCCCTTTACCTCTGACCAGCTGAGATCCATGCTATAGGCCAGACAGACAGTTGAGAGCACAGGATGTGGGGTTCAGTGGCCAGTTTAGGCTACAGAAGCCCATTGATGGCAAAGCTGGAAAAAGCCAACCGAATCCGATTCCCCGTCGACATCTCCCTGAGTGAGCTCTCTGCCAAAGCGAGGGATGATGGAATGCCAGGCCTGAGCTGCCTGGAAACTTTCTAAGCCTAAGCCAAGAGAGTGAGAGCTTTGCCTTATCAGTTGGAGGAAGAAGCAAGGGGCCACGGGAGGCAGGCAGAGATCCAAGAGGCATAAATATTTTCCCAGTGTCTGCTGGGATCTCGTCTCCTTGGCAAACACCCAATGGACCGTAAATAATGGGGAATGGCCCCTCTGCTTCCTGCTGCTCACCCCAGCCCACTCCCCATCAGCCTAGATTGGGGGAGGTGGCCTCTGGCAAGGGGGGGATCCTCAAAGATTGGGGGAAATGGGAATATTTCTCTAGGCTTCCCACTGGTCCCTCATAGCTAAGAGGAAAGGTGGCTTGTGCCAGAGAATCGTAGAATGTCTGGGAGGGCCCTAGGGATCATTTCCTTCAACTCCCTCATTTTAAAGATGCTGAAACTGAATCCCATTCAGAAGGGACGTGTCCGAGTCACGTTTATATGGACTGAAACCCAAGTTGACCTCAAGAGGCTAGAGACTGATAATTTTCTGGAAAGTAGAACAGGAATGTGGAGTCAACTAAATTCAACCTAACAAGCACTGATTAAACACCTTTATGTTCCAGGCACTAGACGGGGCAAGGGAGAGCACTACAGATCAGAAGACAGAAATGAAACAGTCCCTGCTGCCAAAGAACCGATATCCTCTCCAAAACTTGGGGATCTAAAGGGCCATAGCAAAATCCATTCATGAAAGTACTTAGAGATCTGGATGGTGTACCTCGGGGCAGGTAGCATGTCCAATTTCTGCTAAGCTTTGAGGTCCACAGCCCTGGATCTTAAAAGGTTCTCTGTGAGCTGGAAGGGAGCTCAGAAGCAGTGAGCTGGACCTGAATGCTCTCTCTAGTATCTCTGATGAGGCCCCTAAGAATCATTAATATGGATGATAAGTGGGGAGATTAATTCAAGCAATTACTGAACCCCACTCAGAACAAGTGACAAGATGCTATGCCCTGATTCTTTTGTCATGCAAGAAAAAGCCACCCATCCATCCATCAAAAGCATGAATGAGACCTAGACATTTAGACTAACTGGGAAATTGTCTTGATCAGTTTGGGGGTTTTTGTATGAAATAGATAGTCAGTTTGATAACTGGAGATTCAAATGTTTGCTGGAAGTTTCCCTCCAACCCCCTGAAAAGGAATCACTTAGGGAGAGGAGAGAGTGGGGAAATAGCCTTAACCCTGGCCTTTGGACCGGAGGGGAACCTTGCTTGTAAACTTTGAACATCAGGGAATGTATACTTTGCAGCATGCTGGCAATGTCAGTATGACGAACCAAAGATATATTAGGAAAACCTCCTTCAAGACTCTACAGGGGGCAGCTGGGTAGCTCAGTGGATTAAGAGCCAGGCCTAGAGACGGGAGGTCCTAGGTTCAAACCCGGCCTCAGACACTTCCCAGCTGTGTGACCCTGGGCAAGTCACTTGACCCCCATTGCCCACCCTTACCAATCTTCCACCTATGAGACAATACACCAAAGTACAAGGGTTTAAAAAAAAAAAGACTCAACAAACTCGGGAGATTCTCACCATACCTAAGGAGAATTTCATAGTTATACCAACAAAAAAGAGCAACCAAGAGCTATAAATGACCCCTTTCCCGCAGGTGCTAGCTAAGCTTGAGTCTACTTGGACTCTGTTATTGGTGAGAGAGTTTGCAGGGGATTGTGTGTGTGTGTGTGTGTGTGTGTGTGTGTGTGAGAGAGAGAGAGAGAGAGAGAGAGAGAGAGAGAGAGAGAGGTGAGGGATATGTGTATCAACTGTTCTTTCTGGACCACCTTAATAAATAAATATCCCTTTTAAAAAGCTACTTAAGACTAGCTACCTAATTGCTACCAACTGATAATCATGGGAGAGAAGCACACTGATGGGGGCTCATGAATCACCAAAACTCTTAAAAGTATTAAAATTAAATTAAGTTAAAATTACAATTTGAGGAGGGCTATTTAGCAGCTTCTTTCTAAGGACACCACCTAGGACACCACCTATCGGGACTAAAGGGGGGTTAGGAAAGTGATATCTGGAGCACTGGCCACATTGATAATGATCACATCGCTCAAATGCTCTCTGGTTTGCAGAGCCCTTTCAAGAAATGAACTGATTTGATCCTTATGATGGCCCAGGACTGTTACAGGCAGGCACTAGAAGTGTTAGTGCCCTCTTTCACAGATAGACGGGCCGAAGATGGGAAGACCCTTAACCCATTGGGTGGACCACCAGAGTGAACTCACAATGGCCATGAGCAAGAGTCACGCAGGAGGCTTGGGAAGGCAGGCTTGGGCTGGGATTCTTCTTGTTGGAGGGGATGGCCAAGTTGATAAGGATCCAAATCCAACTGGACAATCTCAACTTCAAAGATGAGAAATCTGACCCACATCTCGTCACTTTGCTAGTAAGAGGCAGGATCCAAGTTCCAAGAATTTAAAATTTACTCTTGGGAAAACTTAGTTTTGTTTTGTTTGTCCCCGAGTTTCCAGTATCCAGAGCTGGGCGCTGCCAGAGCCCCAGACACAGACCGAAAACCCCTCGTCCTGGGTGACAAGACCACAAACAGGCATTGGCTTTCCTGAGAAATCTTCTCTGCACTCGGGAAGCTGAGGAAGTGCCTGCCTAACTGTCCAGTCTCAAGAGGGAGGGAAATTCCACCCTTTTTCTTAACCCAGGCCAAAGATTCTTGTTCTTGTTTTCTTTCTTCTGCGTAAAGGGTTTTCTGATCTATTTTAAATGTAAAAACAAGAAGAACTTCAAATATTAGACCAGAGAGAAGCCTTAGAACATAGAGGGTCAGAGCTAGGAGGGGTCTTAAAACAGGGAATGTCAGGTCTGGGAGGGGTTTTAGAACAGAAAATGCCAGAACCAGAGGGGTCTTAGAACAGAGAAGGTCAGAGCTGGGAGGGCCTTAGGACAGGGGATGTCCAAGATCAGAGGGGTCCTAGAAAAGGGAATGTCGGGGTTGGAAGGGATCTCATAGAACCCTGAATCTGACCCCCAACTCTTCTATAAGAAACAGGAAATAGAAGGACAGTTACTTGCCCAAGGTCATACGAGTACCACAAAAAATCTCGGCATCAGAGATTTAGAGAGAAAAGGGGATTTAGAAATGTTATCTAGTCCAACCCCAAGAGGTTTTATTATTTATTTTTTTAAACCCTTACTGTTCATCTTAGAATCGATACTGTGCATTGGTTTTAAGGCAGAAGAGAGGCAAGGGCTTGGCAGTGGGGATGAAGTGACTTACCCAGGGTCACCCAGCTAGGAAGTGTCTGAGGCCAGATTTGAGCGCAGGACCTCCCAGAATGGAGTTGCCTCTCCCTCAGAGTTTGTAGATGGGGAAAACAAGGCCCCCAGGGGGATGGGGGCTGATTTGCCTGTGGTCCCAAAGCCGGTAAGGGATGGCCTGGAGTGTAGCCTTCCACGTGGTCTCCTTGCCCAGAGTCCAAATTGCTCGATCCCAATCTTGACTCCGGCACTAGCTGTGAGCTTGTGCAGAGTTTTCTGTCCTCCTCTGAGGTCCGGTTTCCTGGACTGTAGACTAGGATTGGACTCTTTGTAAGTCATCGGTCTATGATTCTTTCAGCTCAGAGAGATTTCTGAGAAGGCCGGAGTCCCCCAGACGGGTGGAACCATTGGCCCTGGGATGGCTGAGTCAGGCTGGAAATTCCTACCTTCCCACTAACTCCTTTTTCAACGACTCTGGCCAAGGCCAAGAGATCATCTCTCCATGTTCCCAAGGGACTCCCGTCCTTTGGGGTCTTACAAACCTGGAGGAGAGTTCCATTAGAAGACTTCTAACATGCCAGTAATAACAAAAATGAATCATTCCTCTCTCCCAGGCCTATAGGCCCGGGACACCGAGGGGAGGAACTGGCCCGGCTTCTCAGTCTCCTTCGGCCCCAGGCACGTTTGTCATGGTTTCTGAAGCTCCCCCCACGGGGCTGGAGGTTCAGGGCCCAGCACCCTTCCCAGACAGGAGCCCCCCATGGGTCAGCCACTGTGTTTATAGCTCTGGGCCCTGAGTGGGCATAAATTCTGCTTTTTTATGTTCTGATTTACAGCTCCTCGTAAAAATCAATCACACACTTAATTGAAGGCCCTTAAATCACCTCCCCCTTCAGCCCCGGGGCTGTGGGCCTTCAGCATCCCAGCTCAGACCTTGAAGAGCCTCCCATTCACACCTCTCCCCTTCGAGGACCCAGCTGGAACCAGGAAGACCCAGCAAGCTCCCTGCCCCGCTTTCCCTCCCCTAGACCCAGGCTCCTGGGCCTGCCGATGGCCGGATCTTAGAGGTGGCACCTTTGGGGATTTATTTACTCTGATCAACACCACCCTCTGGGTAGCTGCTTCCTCCCAGGGGCCGTATGGGGAGGAGACGGCGATGGAGAACCAGGTTGGGGATGAGCCCCGACTAGAGTCCGCTCGAGGATGGGGCAAGGGAGCCGGCGATGTTTAGTCTGGAGAAGACGAGACTTCAGAAGGGTCACGAACCCTCCCTTCATTCTAAGCCAGACTCTGAGGGTTCAGTGAACAATAGCTGACACCAGTTTTGCTTCGTCCCAAAGGAACAGTGGTTGGAAGCTGCAAAGGGGCCAATTCAGGCTGGAAGTTAAGCTCATCTTGTCACGAAAAGAGTGGAAGGAGCTGCCCAGGGAGCTAGCAGATCCTCCATGAGTAGAGTAGAAGTTTAATAGATGCTTTGTTTGGAGGCAGCTGGGTGGCTCAGTGGATAGAGACCCAGGCCTAGAGATGGGAGGTCCTGCATTCATATCTGGCCTCAGACACTTCCTAGCTATGTGACCCTGGGCAAGTCACTGACCCCCATTGTCAAGCCCTAATGGCTCTTCTGTCATGGAACCAGTACATGGTAGTGATTCTAAGATGGAAGGTAAGGGTTTAAAAAAATAAAAATGCCATTTCTAAATGGCAAGGGCCATCCTCAAGCAAAGACTAGAAGCCCCTTTATCAGGAAAGCCTCTAAAGGTTGACTTGTTCTGGCCCAAGCAGCACCTCTGAAATCCCCTCTGCCTGAGCTCCTGGGATGCTGAGAATGAATGAGGGAGGGCAGGAGTGCCAGACAGGTGGAACCCTGGACCCTCTCAGGAGAGCCTTTCCACCCCAGACTCTCCTGACTCCCAAGGCCTGACCTCTCAGCCAATGGAAAGGTGCCAAGCATGGCCACATTACAGAAAATATTTGGCGAGTCATCACTTTACAGCTGGAAGAAACCTCAGAAAACATCTAGTCAGACGCCCTCCTTTTACAATTAGGCAACTAGGTGAAAGGGGAGAGTTAGATGAAGGATGGAATGAGTGAATGGACAGATGGATGGACGGATGGATGGATGAATGATGGAATGAGTGAATGGAAAGATGGATGGATGGATGAGTGATTGAATGAGCAAATGGACAGATGGATGGATGGACGGACGGATGGATGGATGGATGAGTAACTGAATGAGTGAATGGACAGATGGATGGATGGATGGACGGATGGATGGATGGATGGATGAGTAACTGAAGGAGTGAATGAACAGATGGATGGATGGATGGACGGATGAATGAGTGACTGAATGAGTGAATGGACGGATGGATGGATGGATGAATGACTGAATGAATGAGCAAATGGACAGATGGATGGATGGACGGACGGATGGATGGATGGATGAGTAACTGAATGAGTGAATGGACAGATGGATGGATGGATGGACGGATGGATGGATGGATGAGTAACTGAAGGAGTGAATGAACAGATGGATGGATGGATGGACGGATGAATGAGTGACTGAATGAGTGAATGGACGGATGGATGGATGGATGAATGACTGAATGAATGAGCAAATGGACAGATGGATGGATGGATGGATGGATGGATGGATGGATGGATGGATGGATGAGTAACTGAATGAGTGAATGGACGGATGGATGGATGGATGGATGGACGGATGGATGGATGGATGAGTAACTGAATGAGTGAATGGACAGATGGATGGATGGATGGATGGATGGATGGATGGATGATGGAATGAGTGAATGGAAAGATGGATGGATGGATGAGTAACTGAATGAGTGAATGGACAGATGGATGGATGGATGGACGGATGAATGGATGGATGAGTAACTGAATGAGTGAATGGACAGATGGATGGATGGATGGACGGATGAATGAGTGAATGGACGGATGGATGGATGGATGAATGACTGAATGAGCAAATGGACAGATGGATGGATGGATGGATGGATGGATGAGTAACTGAATGAGTGAATGGACAGATGGACGGATGGATGGATGGATGAATGACTGAATGAGCAAATGGACAGATGGATAAATGGATGGATGGATGAGTAACTGAATGAGTGAATGGACAGATGGATGGATGGATGGATGGATGAGTGACTGAATGAGTGAATGGAGAGATGGATGGATGGATGGATGAGTGACTTAATGAGCAAATGGACAGATGGATGGATGGATGGATGGATGGATGAATGAGTAACTGAATGAGTGAATGGACAGATGGATGGACGGATGGACGGATGAATGAGTGACTGAATGAGTGAATGGACAGATGGATGGATGGATGGATGACTGAATGAGCAAATGGACAGATGGATGGGTGGATGGATGGATGGATGGATGGATGGATGGATGGATGAGTAACTGAATGAGTGAATGGACAGATGGATGGATAGACGAACGGATGGATGGATGGATGAGTAACTGAATGAGTGAATGGACAGATGGATGGATGGACGGATGGATGGATGGATGAATGGATGGACGGATGGACGGATGAATGAGTGACTGAATGAGTGAATGGACGGACGGATGGATGGATGGATGGATGGATGGATGGATGGATGGATGAATGAGTGACTGAATGAGTGAATGGACTGATGGATGGATGGATGGATGGATGAGTGACTGAATGAGTGATCCAAGAATCTCAGGATCTAAAACCCTCTCATGAATAAACAATGAGCAAAGGCAGCTAGGTAGCTCAGTGAATAGAGAGCCAAGCCTAGAGACAGGAGGCCCTGGGTTCAAATCTGGTTTCAGATAGCCATATGACCTTGGGCAAGTCACTTAACCCCACTGCCTAGCCCTCACCACTCTGCTGCCTTGGAACTAATACATAGTATTGATCCCACGATGGAAGGAGAGGGTTCTCAAAAAAGCCATGAGTAGACAAGGTCCCTTCTCAGCCTCTGGGCCTCTTGGCATAAATGAGGCTCTCAAACTGGAAGAGCCTGCAGGGTCCATTTAGTCCAAATAAGGGTCCTGTGGAAATTGAGTGACCCCCACGGACTCCATGTTGTGACTCGATTCTAGCGGCTCAGTTCCCTTTCTTCTCAGTTATCGGCTGTCTTGTGAGAAAACTTGATAGCAGCGTTTGAACCCAGCTCTGGGTGGCTGGAAAGGTGGGCCACTTCCCTCTCGCACTTGAGCCCTTATCTGAAGGTCTAAGCCAGGCTACGCTGACCAGAAACTCCGTGGGATCCAGAGATGAATGGGAGGCGCCTTAAGCAGCAGCCTGAGGTCTTATCTGAAAGCCGGCCCCAGACGGCTCCGTCAGGTACTGTTTCCTCGTTCCTTTGACTGAAAACAGGCATTTGAGGGGGGGGGGGGGGGAGAGAAGAGGGACGCCTCTTTTCTGATTTCAGGGAACTGCATCTGTTTGCTCTCCTCCTCTCCACTCAGAAAGCCTCTAATCTTGCCTCCAATTAGAAACTAGATTACCAAATCTTGTATCCTGGCTTATATCCTGTTGTTTGGGTATTTTTTTTTAAACTCTTGGGTTCATTTTTAGAATCAACATTGCATTGGTTCCGAGGCTGAAGAGCCATAAGGGCTAGGCAATAGGGATTAAGTGACTTGTCCAAGGTCACCCAGCTAGGAAGTGTCTGAGGTCATATTTGAACCCAGGGCCATCTTGTCTCTAAGCCTGGCTCTTAATCCACTGAGCCACCCAGCTGCCTTCTTCATATCCTTGTTAATTGTTTTCTTTTAAGGCATAGAACCCTGTATTCAGGGTCCAGCACCAAGCTGAGGCATCCTGGTCTTAATTTGGTATGCAACTGGCACACATTGCTCAATTGATCAATATTTTCAGAAACTCTAACCTTTGTTTCCTCAGTCATTTCATCTTTCATCTACCATACAACCTACCCATTTTAAAGATGAGGGGCCTGAGGCCCAGAGAGCTGAAGTGGTTTACTGGCCCAGAATCCCCCAGGAGGCATCAGACAAGGGGCATTAATAAGGGGAAGCCATTAAAAAGAAATCCATTCTAGAAAAGTGGGATAGAAGAGAGCCCAATGGAGGGAGAAGACTGATGTGAGGATGGAATCTGCTTCTCAGCTGGTTTTTTTATTGGTTTGTTTCTGCTTTTTTTTTTTTTAAATCCTTCCCTTCCGTCTTAGAATCAATCCTGTGTATTGGCTCCAAGGCAGAAGAGTGGTAAAGGCTCAGCAATGGGGGTGAAGTGACTTGCCCAGGGTCACCCAGCTAGGAAGTGTCTGAGGTCAGATTTGAACCCAGGACCTTCCTGTCTCTAGACCTGGCTCTCCATCCACTAAGCCACCCAGCTGCCCCCTGTTTCTGCAGTTAAAAGCTAAGAGCTGGGGCTGTGATTTTTGTCCCTTTTCTAATTTGATCATTCTTAGTTGTATTTGAAAAAAGAAGAATCTCGTGATCCTGATAACTAGCATTTACACGTCTCACGCTAAGGTTTGCAAAGCGATTTTCAGTTGTTAACTCCGTTATATGTTGATTATTTGCTCCTTGGAGGGAAGTGTGTGTGTGTGTGTGTGTGTGTGTGTGTGTGTGTGTGTGTGTGTGTGTGTGTAAAGGCTTCTCAGAGTGTGGCTCCCAGAAACCCAGTCCATCCTTTGCCCAAACGCCTCACTCCTTCCCGAGGCAGCCGGTCTCCTGGTGGTCAGTCCTGATGGTCAGGAAGGCTTCCCTGGCCGGAGTGGGACTCGGCCTCCTTGGAGCTCGGAGCACCCTGGACACACCCAGGCCGGTCCACCCCACGATAAGCGGCTCTCGGCGGCCGCCGGACAGCTCCTAGATCCGGGGCTTGTTTGCAGAGGGAGGTTCGCTTCCCCCAAAGGCCACCTGGCCCCGGCAGCCCCCCTTCCCACCTGCCCTGGCAGCAGTGTTGGCCGGGGTGCACCTTGGGGGAGCGGCTCATAAATCAGTCATCATCTATGGGGACTCCAAAGTGGGGAAGGATTGATGTCGATCCAGCTTGGCACAGGGGGTGGAGGGCAAACAGCCTCCCTGGCACACCTGCTCCTACTGTTGTACATTAACCCTGGCCAGGCCCTGGGAGTGAGGACCACCGAGGCCAGCTGGGCCGAGGCTGCTCCCCACCCCATCACAGAAGTCCTAGAATCCCAGCTTATTAGGGCTGGGAGGGACCCTGGGACCAGGACAAAGAATGTCAGGGGTGCAGGAAACGCGTAAGATGTCTCTTTTGTCTCAATTTTGTTTTCAACCCTTATCTTCTGAGACAAAAGAATGGCAAGGGCTGGGCAAAGAGGGGTTAAATGACTTGCTCAGGGTCACACAGTTAGAAAGTAACTGAGATCAGATTTGAACCCAGGACCTCCCATCTCTGGGTCCGATTCTCTATCCTCTGAGGTACCTTGCTGCCCCTAACCTTTTCATTTTTGCAAAAGAGGACACTAAAGTCCAGAGAGAAGATTCTCTCCACCATTGTTATATTCCTACCATATTCCTTAAGGGTCAAGGAGGACACGTTTAATCCCTCTTCCACAAGACAGCCCGAAATTGTTTCTTCTCCGGGTTAAACATTCCCAGTTCTTTCCACTGATGGGTGAAGAGCATGGTTTTGAGTCCAACTCTCTAATTTTTACAGATAGGGAGACTGAGGAATAGAGAGGGGCTATGACGAGGGCCCAGGAGCCTTTTAAGTCTTGCCCTTTCTGTCCTACCATTGTACCACGAGGAGCTACTCAGCAGGGCAAGAAGGGCCAGGGCTGGTCTGAGATGGTGAGGGATGGGGATAGGAGGACGCCATGTTCCCAAGGAGTAGCCCATTGGGCTCAGGCTGGAGGGGCGGCATGTATTTGAGGTCTTGGGAAGCTCTCGGGGCTGGGATCCCACTAGATCCCACAGAACCAGACAGAATGAGAGCAAGAAGAATCATTTGTAAGACCCTTTCTTCATGACCACCCTGGGAGGAAGCTAATGTGAATATTATTATTATCCTCACTTCATTTATTTATTGATTCATTCATTCATTCATTCACTTATTTATTTGTTTGTTTGTTTTCTTTTCTTTCTTTTTTTAATTATATTGATTAACAAAATTTTTCCATGGTTCCATGATTCATATTCTTTCCCTCCCCTCCTCCCACCCCTCTCCCATAGCTAATGAGCAATTCCACTGGGTTTCCTTAAAAGGATGAGCAAACGGAGGTCTTCGGAAGTCACTTGACTTGTCCCTTGGTCCATGGTCACCCAGCCAATGCAGATAAATCTGACCATGCCCTTCCCTTGCCTAAGAGGTTTCCTTAACTCCCTTATTGCCTCCAAGAACAAATCCTAAGCATTTACAGCCCTTCACAATCTGGTTCCTGCCAAGTGCCATAGGCATATTTCTAATCACCACCCCAATTTATCAATCAACAAACATGTATTAAGCCTCTCTTGGGTGCCAGGTACTCTGTTAAAGCAGTTGAGCTACAAAGACAAGAAGAAAACCAAGCATCTGCCTTCAAGGAGCTTCCATTCACTCAGTGAAAGGGAAACTATTCATGGGAGAACACAGGAAATAAAACCAAAGTACACACAAGGAAAATTGGGGGGCAACGGGAAGGAGGCAATAGCAGTTGGGAGAATCTGGGGGAGTCTTCTGTAGGAAGGGGTATTGGAGCTGAGCCTTGGAGGAATTGGTAGGTCTGAACAAACAACTGTCTGTAAAAAGTCATGGAAAGAAAGAGGAACTGGAACATTGGGTGCGAGTAACATCAGGGCCAATGGCATTGGACCATCGAGTTCAAGAAGAGGAATAATGTCTAATAAGCCAAGAAAAGGAGTTTGGGGCCAGTGAGTAAAGGGTTTTGATGGAGAATGTTATGAGATCCTGGAGGTAATAGGGAGCCACAGAATTTCTTGAGTAGGGGGTGACATGTTTCGATCTAGACTTTGGGAGAATTGCTTCATTGTCTGTATAACGGATAAACCGGAGAGGGGAGAGACTTGAAGCCAGGAATCTAATAGGAGGCAATTGGAATAGTCCAGGTGAGAGGTGATGAGAGTCTGAAGGGCCAGAAGTGGTAGAAGAGAAGAGAGAAGGATACACAGAAGAATTGTTGTAGAGACAGAAAAAGGAAGACTTGGTCCCCAATTGGAAATGGGTGAGAGCAAGAGTGAGGAGTCCTGGATGATTCTAAAATTTTGAACCAGGATCCCTGGAAGGATGAAAATACCTTGGATAGAAATAAGTGAATAATGAAGGAACTTGGATTTCCTCTAAATGGGGAACTCTTGAGCGTGGGAGCTCTCTCCATGGATGTGGTTGACAAACCGAGAGATGACTTAAGAGCTAAATCCTAGGAAATTACCTAAAGACCACGAAAGTTAAGTGACTCGTCCAGGGTGTCAAAGCTAGTAACTATCAAAGGCAAGATTTTAATCAAGGTCTCTCTGAGGCGGAACCCATCACTTTAGCCATGACTCCATGCTATCTCTGATTGATGGAAATGGAATGGTTGAACTGGTTGCCCAGTCCTCTGGAGGTGAGCCCCTCTACCCTTAATTAACCCAGCCCTTGGGAAAAAAATGGCAGCATAGGTCATCGCTAGCCATGGATGCCTTTCAAATTTGGCAGTACCTGCCAAAAATGGTGCTCTGATAGGACCAGGACCCACTCAAGGGTGTGCTAGAGCCAGCTTCTACTGGACTGGCACCAGAGCTGATAGTTAAATTTTCAGCGGGAACATTTGTACCTCAAAAATCAGCAAATGCTGCAAATCAGGGTTTGGTTTACTGTTCTGTTGATTTTCTAGACTTAAGAAAAGGGATGAAGAAAATGTTAATAATTCAAATTCGACTGAAAATATATGTCCTGAATTTTAGGGGAGCTGGATGTTAAACATTTGCCCGCATGCCTGTGGAGCTCTATCCAGAGCCAGAATCCAGGCAAGGAAGGGTCAGAACTCAGCCTCGAGCCAGAGTCAAGGTTCAAGCTGAGACCAGGGTCAGGGCTCAGGCCGTGTCCCAGATCAGGGCTCCGTTGTTGACCAAGGTCAAGGTTTAATCTATGACCGGGTCCCACGGTCAGACGGGGGCCAGATTTAGAGCTCAGCTCCTGTTCAAGGTCAGAAGTCAGCCGATGACCAGCAGTTAGAGCTCGGTCAGCGTTTGCCTGCCTGCCTGCGGCTGAGCGATCTGGACAGTCATGGTCTCGGCCTCCTTAGCCCTGCTCTTCCCCCCAGAGCCAGCGGGCCCAGACAGGCTGTGTTTGATTCATGAAGGCTGCTGTCTCGGATGGCTCCCATAAAGCTGTGTGCCCGATGGATTTATGGGTCGTTTCCTTCCTCTCCCCGCTGGGTGGAGAGGCTTCCTGGGCCTGGGAGCCAGCTGGCCCAGGAAGAAAGGGGACTGCTCCCTTTTACAGGCATCACACCCTTGACAGTCTTGGGTCTGGCTTCGCTTCGGGCTCCTCCTTGGAACAGAAGAGTCTTCCAACAGGCATGGCCTAATCTCCCCTCTGCCCTTTGTCCAGGAGTCCAGCTTCCAGGTGCTTCCTACTCTCCCTCTGATGAGGAATGGACAGGGCCCATCCATCCACACCATCTCGCCCGATTTCCTTGTGACCAAAAGCATGAGATATTGGGGTTTGGGGTGTATCTGTGACAAGAGTCAGGGCTTAGCCTGGGACTAAGAACTGGGTCTAGCCTGAGTCCAGGGTCAGGGCTCAGTCTGGAACCAAGGCCAGGGTTCTGTCAGGGGCCAGAGGCAGGATGCCATCTCTCCAGCCTGGCCACACACTGAAACTAAGTGAAGCATTTGTCAACCCTCACAATGGAAATGCGGGTCTCCCATCATGATCCCTGAAGACCTGGGAATATCAGAAGTAGGAGGGACCCATTTAGGGCAACCCTGTTATAGCAACAGAAAAGAAACTAAGAAGGGAGGCCGCTTGCCTAAGGTTTACACAGATAGTCTGGACAGATCCAGAACTGAAACCCACTTTTAGGGGCAGTTGGGTAGCACAGTGGATAGAGAATCAGGCCTAGAAATAGGAGGTCCTGGGTTCAAATCTGATCTCAGACACTTCCTAACTGTGTGACCCTGGACAAGTCACCTAAACTCCATTGCCTAGCTAACCCTTACCACTCTTCTGCCTTGGAATCAATGCACAGTATTAAAAAAATAAAAGGTCATTGGATTTGTTAATTAAGAGATCATTGGTGGGAATGGGTAAAGACAGGAGGTCTTAGATTCAAATCTGATCTCAGACACTTCCTAGCTATGTGCCCCTGGGCAAGTCACTTGACCCCCATCGCCTAGCCCTGACCACTCTTCTGCCTTGGAGCCAATACACAGTATTGATTCTAAGATGGAAGGTTAAGGGTTTAAAAAAAAATAACACTTCTTCCTGACCCTGCTGTCATCTCTTTTTTGAGGTCATCATTTTGCCTCTCTCCCTCTAGTTTTCCAAAGTGAATGACTGAGGGAATGAATGAATAAATGTTAAGAATATCCTATGCCAGGTGTTACACTCAGCAGTTGGGATATAAAGACAAAAGAATCCCTAGCTTTGAGGATCTTCTTTCCTAACATGGGCATCCTGTACCATGTTGTCTCTTTCTTTTGCTTCTGAAACTCATCATGTATTTCTTTCCTCTGGCTAGCAGTCAGGAACACAGAGTTCCCAGGAGAGCTCCTCCTGCTTCTCTATTATTTTTTTCTTCATCCATATTTCTTCATGTTTCTCTCATTGGTTTTCTCGATCTCCACAAGGATCACATGTTCGCATGACAATTCTGGCACTCTTTTATTTTAAATCATTCCTTGTGAGTTTAGCTTCAAGATATTCCCCTGTGTGGAAATCTAGAAACCTAGAGTAAGAAGAATGGTAAAATATGGATGAGAGTAAAACAAGGGGAAAACAGAAGTTATATCTTGGTGGGATTAGTCTGCAGACTCCAGAGTGGAAGAAGGTAATGTATGTATGATGAGCTCTGAAAGCAAATCAGTAAGCTGCTGGCATAAGTAATTAAATTCTTCAACTATTCAGATATCTTCTAGATCTCTCTCTTTCTCTCTCTCTCTCTCTCTCTCTCTCTCTCTCTCTCTCTCTCTCTCTCTCTCCATCTCTCCCTCTTTTTCTCTTTGACTTTCTCCTCCTTCTTTCTCTATGTCTCTCTTCTTTCTCTCCCTCCTTCTTTCTCTTTCTCTTTCTTTGTCTGTCTCTCTCACTCACTCTTTCTCCTTTCTCTCCCTCCCTCTCCATCTCCCTTCCCTACTTGAAGGCAGAACAGCTGAAAATTTCTTGATCTGACTTTCTGAAAATTCTGTCTTTCACAGTGTAAAGGAAAGATTCTGTTTCAGAGTTCATAAAAGATAAGGAGACAGGAGGACTGCCAGGCATGGCCTGACTATGGACCCCCTGTCAGTGATCTTTGAGCAGGAATGATGAACAATTAAGGTTTCAATGAAATAAGAATGTGTCAGTTTCCAAAAGGTGTCTTCAAACTGCAGCCTGTTGAATTTGACTTTAATTCCTAGCCAAATTTTTGAGTAGATTATTAAAGGGATGGTTTATGAGTGCTAGAAAATGAAGCAGATGTTTCCAAGAAGCCAGCATGGGTTCATCAGATTAAGTCATGCCAGACTAACCTCATTTCCTATTCTGACAGGGTTACTGGGTTAGATCAGTGAAATGCCAGTGAAATGGCTATCTTGTTACCCAGTATTTCACTAAGGTTTTTGCCATCATCTCGACCTTTATAGACAAGATGGAGTGGTGACGTGGATGATAGAATAGTTAGATAGATTTGTAAGTGGTTGGAAAAGTGGTTTAATCCCCTTCTCAAACAGGAAGTCATTTCAGAACTTTCAAAGGCAGGAGTTCTGATCAATTAATTATGCTCTTGCCATGGGGAGGGGTCTTTTCCTTACTCCTGTTCCTCTTCTCCCCAAAATTCAGAGGCAATATGAATTATTGATGATTAAATTACTGAAATTACATGAATCTCAGAAGAGATAATTCTCTCTCCCTCTACTTCTTCTCACACTTCTATCCCTGGCTCCCTCAGGTCTACACTTCCATAGGCCATCTCTTAATCTGCCCTTTTATTCTATCATGTTTCGTTCTGCCCTGTGGACCCTGGATTGATTATTCGTAAACTCCTTTTTGTCTTAGATCTCTTCAACAGTCAACAAACATCTATTAAATTCTTACTGTGTACCAGGCACTGTTCTAAACAACAGAGAGACAAAGAAAAGTTAAAATGCTCCCTGCCCTTAAGGAGTTTATACTCTACTAAGAACATGTAAATAATTGAGTACAGACAAGGTGTATACAGAATAGATGGAGATTAATCTCAGAGAGTAAGAACTGGTAGCTGTGGGGAGTTGGAAAGGCTTCCTTCAGAAGGCAGAATTTGAGTTGGGTTTTGAAGGAAGCCAGGGAATCCAGGAGGCAGAGGTGAGGAGGGGAAGAATGCCAAGCAAGAGGGACCATCAAGGCAAAGGCAAGAAGGCCAGAAATAGATTTTCCCATGATAAGAAGAACAAGTAGGGAATGGTAGTTGTATGGTAGAGTTCATCAAGGCAAGTAAAATCTAAGAAAACTGGAAAGGCAGAACGTGACCAGCTTGTGAAGAACTTTAAGCACTAAACAGAGGATTCTATGTTTGACTCTGAAGGTAACAACGAGCCACTGGAACTCATTGAACAGGGAGTGAGCAGGGAGTGAGATTTTCAAGTCTATGCTTTCAGGAAATAATTTTGGAAATCGTGACTGTACTTTAGAAAGATCACTTTGGCAGCTGTATAGAGGATAGCCTGAAATTGGGGGGTAGGGCTCCTAACAAACTATTGGAATAGTCCAGGAGTAGAATGATACAAGAACTGAATCAGAGGAAAGAAAGAAGCATATGATTACAGATTAGATGTGGAAATTGGAAGAGAAGGAGAAGCCAAGGATGTCATCTAGGTTTTGAGCCTGGGTAACTAGTAACTGGTAATCCATAATAATAGGGAAGTTTGGAAGAGGGGAGGATTGTGGGGAAAGATAATGAGTTCAGTTTTAGACCTGTCAACAGGAACAATCAACTTGAGATATCCAATAAACAGTTGGAAAGGTGAGAATGGAGGTCAAGAGAAAGGTTAAGCGTACATAAGTAAATTTGAGAATCATTAGCATGGAAATGATAATTGAATCCATGGAAGCTGATGAGATCCCCAAGTGAATACATTATAGAAGAGAAAAGGGCCAGGAAAGACCTGGAGGACACCATTGGTCAGTGGACCGGAGGCCTAAATAAAAATCTAGCAAAGGAGAGGGACGAGGAGTAGTCAGATAAGTAGGAGAACAACCAAGAGAGAGTGGTGTTCCAAAAACCTAGAGAAAAGAGAAAATCAAGGAGAAGAGGGTGATCAAGAGGGCAGAAGCTACAGAGAAGCCAAGAAGAGTAAGGACCGAAAAAGGCCATCCCACTTAAAGAGAAAAGAGAGAGATGAGCTAGCTATATGAGACAGAGAGCAGGAATAATAGGTTAAGTGAAGTCTTTATTTTTATTTTGTTATTGATTAAGAAAATTTTTCCATGGTTCCATGATTCATGCTCTTTTCCTCTCCTCCTCCCATCCCCCTCCCATAGCTAATGCACAATTCCACTGGATTTTACATGTGTCATTGATCAAGACCTATTTCCATATTTTTGATAGTTGCACTGGGATGGTCGTTTAGAGTCTACATCCCCAATCGTATCCCCGTCGACCCATGTGATCAAGCAGTTGTTTTTCTTCTGTGTTTCTGCTCCCACAGTTCTTTCTCTGGATGTGGATAGTGTTCTTTCTCATAAGTCCCTCAGAACTGTCCTGGGTCATTGCATTGCTGCTAGTACAGAAGTCCATTACATTCGATTTTACCACAGTGTATTAGTCTCTGTGTATAACATTCTTCTGGCTCTGCTCCTTTCACTCTGCATCAATTCCTGGAGGACTTTCCAGTTCACATGGAATTCCTCCAGTTCATTATTCCTTTTAACACAATAGCATTCCATCACTAACAGATACCACAATGTGTTTAGCTAAAAGGAGGAGGACTGGTTCTTTTAGACAGGGAAGGGAAGGCCAGGGCACAGATAGTGGCCTGGGAAATAGCAAAGTGGGGAAGGGATAGAAGGCCACCATGAGCATAAGGACAAGAGTTGGAGTTTCTAAGGTGAAGTAAAGATGGAAGGATAAAAATAACTCTGATGAGATAAAGGAATTTCAGAGTTGGTGGAGATGAGCCTGGAACCCTTGTAGGTGATTGCAAGCTAAATAGTCTGACTATCTTTGCGTGGCTAAGGTGGAGTACAGGTAAGTGTGTCATGGCATGGAGACTGAGACTGCCACTTGGACCACTCTAACTTGCCAGTTCTTCATTCTATTCAATCTACATGATATTAATCCTCTGTTCCACCTCAGCCACATAGTGTTAATCATACCCCTGCTTTAGCCATAATTTGGCAATTGCTTTTCTTTTTTAAACGCTTACCTTCTGTTTTTGTATCAGTTCTAAGACAGAAGGGCAGAAGGGCTAGGCAATCAGAGTTAAGTGACTTGCCCAGGGTCATATAGCTAGAAAGTATCTGAAGATGGATTTGAACTCAGATCCTCCAGGCTTGGTGCTCCATCCACTGTGCTACCTAGCTGTCTATTTCTATCTTCTTGCCTTAAGGAACTCTGGCTTCTCTGAAGAAGATTGCCTCCCTTGGATACTCTCTCTAGAACTCTGTCCAGGCTATTCTGTCTTTCACACCAGCCTGTAGCAGGAGCTTAATGAATGCCTGATGAGTGACTAAAACCAACCTCTTCAGCTCTTCTCTTGACCCCATTCCCAGCCTTCTCTTCCAGGGGCTTGCCTTCTCCATTATTCCCTCCTGTTTTCTCTTCAATTTTTTCTTATTCGCTCATTCCTTCCCCACCCTCTCCCAACATGCCCAGAGCTCCCACTTCCTTTAGATCCCTCTCAGATATCCTTCAAGTTCCAAAAATCTAGAATTCTGTGAAGACATAGCCCTGCTTCAGAGGAGCTTAGGATCCAGCCGGAGAAAGAACAGGAATAAAAAAAAAATGTTATTCATTCTTCAAGGCCTAGGTCAATGCCATCTCTTCCATGAAGCCTTTCCATATTTTCTCCACTCTTTTCCAGGAAATGATCTCTCTCTCCCTTCTGGGGTCCTTCAGTCCTTTGAACCTCTTTTGGGGTCCTGACTATCTCTGTCATGTGTAACTTATTACTTCCCATTGTGTAAATGGACAGTTAGGTGGCATAGTGGCTAGCGCATCGGACCTGGAGTCAGGAAGACTCAATTTCCTGAGTTCAGATCCAGCCTCAGACACTTACTAGCTGTGGGACCCTAAGCAAGTCACTTCACCCTGTTGGCCTCAGTTTCCTCATCTGGAAAATGAGCTGGAGAAGGAAATGGCAAACCACTCTGGTATCTTTGCCAAGAAAAGCCCAAATAGTGTCACTGAGAGGAGACACCCCTGAACAACAGCAAAGGTGTGAAGACCCTGAGGGCAGGGACAGAGAATTATTCATCTGGATCTCCTCTTCCCTTCTAAATTCAAGATCCTAACTAAGCATGGCAGATACTGGTCAGTTAGTTTTCAGTTATTGAATTGGAGTCAACACTAGGTACAAAGAGTAGGGTGGAGGCAGCCTGTCAGGGAGAAGGGAGGAGTCTGGGGGGCCTCGATAACAGTCCTATTCTAATTCAATAGACACAACTGATGCAGCCCATCCTGGGGAAGGGAGGAGCAGCAGAGTTTAGCTAATGCTTGCTAGAGCCTGGTCTTGGGAAGATCAGAGCCCAGGATGGAGGATGGGGAAGAAGCCCAGAGAAAGGTCTTATCCAGCACTGCCCAGTGAATGGATCAGGAGAGAAGGCTTCCTGGAGGAGGTGGCCTTTGAGCTGGGCCTGGTGGGGAGGGGGCCAGCCTTGACGTGTGTTAGTTTCCACATCTGTAAAATGGAAAGGCTGGAGTCCAGGGTCGGTGAGGCCACTCAGCATAAACATGGTGCCTGGCCCATAGGAGGAGCTTACAAATGTTTAGTGATGAATTGAATGGTTATTGAAGGACTTCAAGACTCCTTACTAGAAACCAATGACCTCTACAGGTTCTAAATGTTCTTCCTTCTTCCTTCCGTTCCTCTCCAGCACAAATAGGAATCTCAGAGGCAGCTCATCTACCTCACACCAAACTGGGGGCTGCTCTCTAGCATACCTGCCAAGTAGCCATGCAACCTCTGCTTAAAAATTCAATAAAGGGGGGCATCTGGGCAACCCAGTAAATAGAGAGCCAGGCCTGGAGTCGGGAAGACCTGCATTCAAATCTGGCTTCAGATACATCCTAGCTGGGTGACCCTGGGCAAGTCACTTAACCCTACTGCCTAGTCCTTACTGCTCTTCTGCCTTAGAATGGATACTTAATATTGATTCTCAGAAACATGAATCCTGTAACCATGGAGAAATATTCTTAATTAATTAATTTTAAAAATAAATGAAACAGGGGGCAGCTGGGTAGCTCAGTGGAGTGAGAGTCAGGCCTAGAGACAGGAGGTCCTAGGTTCAAATCTGACCTCAGACACTTCCCAGCTGTGTGACCCTGGGCAGGTCACTTGACCCCCATTGCCCACCCTTACCACTCTTCCACCTATGAGACAATACACCGAAGTACAAGGGTTTAAAAAAAAATAAATGAAACATAAAATATTGATTCCTAGAAGTTAAGGGGAATTCAGAGTGGGGGGTGGGGATGCGTAGAAGGCACATCAGAGCGCCCCAGAGGGCCAGTGCTGCCCCCACTTTCCCAGGGGAGCTCCTGACAGTATTGGCAGGCGTGGCCTAGCCCAGCCAGTGGAGGGCCTGTGACCCCAGTGGTTTCCCGGGGTGTGTGGATTGACCATCCAAACCACAGGCTTTCCCGGCTGGCCCTGCACCATCTTTGACCTTCAACTTTCGAGGAGACTTCAAAGAGAGGGGCGGGTTCTGCAGCCCCCTCCCCTCCCCCAGCCCAGGAGCCCCCTCCCCTCCCCCAGCCCAGCAGCCCCTCCCCTCCCCCAGCCCAGCAGCCCCTCTAGCCAAGGAGCCGCGCGGAATGATTTGCGGGGGGAGGGGGCGCAGAGGAAGGAGACTCCACACGCTAATTGGGTCTGACACCTTCACGCTGTCCCCCTTGAAGAGAAAACTGGGCCAACTATTAGCCGAGTGTTGTCTAGCCGCCCCCGGCCTTTGAAAATAAACACTCTTTCCAATTAGAGAGCTCGGTCCCGGGGTCCCTGATCCTGTGGCCCACCAAAACAAACACGCCTCTAATTAGTTTTATCCAGGAAGAAAATTAACTCTGTTTATCTTGGTATAATTAATCATGCCCCTCCCCCCCTTGTCCGGGGACCCAGGAGGCGGAGGAGAAGGGGCCGAGCGGGAGGGAGGGGCCTTCCTCTCCTCCCCTCCGTTACAGGACCCTCTGCATGAATTATGGGGAAGAAGCCCCAGCCTAAGTGGTGTAAAGTCAGCCTTGGACGGAGCCTCCGAGTGTCCCTAAAACCAGCTGAGCACGCCAGAGAGTTCCTCCGGCTCGCTAGTAGGAGGGTCTGGGCCCCGGGCTATTGGGCGGGCATCCCCCAAAGATTTACGCGACGTCCGTTCTCGGCCTCGTCCTCCGCACCACCTCCTGGCCTCTCCCCACACACATACACAGACATGCTGTCCCCAGGGACGAGGCTTGCCTCGGGCCACCGCGGCCCAGAAGTCATTTTCATTCTCCTGTTCTGGGAGCCCGAGTTCCGCGTCGCTGGATTCCAGCCAATGGCGGGAGATGACGTCCAAAGCCGCATTCCGCGTCCTGGCGGTGGAGGGGTGGCGGCTGCCTCTCTCTGGACTCCCAGGCCGGCTCCGACACTGTGCGGCCCTAAGATTCTAGAGGTGGAACATTTCATAATTCTAAGGTTTGACGATTCTAACTGTTTCAAAGGCTCTGAGGCTTTAACACCCCAAGTTCTAGGTGTGCCGCCCTTCACGGCACCTACCATTCCCTGGCTGTAGAGTTCTCGGGCTCCAACATTCCAAGGTTCTAACCATCCTTGGTTCCGAGGCTCTAATAGCCTATGGTTCTAAGGGTCTAAGTTCTTGGGCATCCGACATTCTACGTTTCTAAAGTTCAAAACCCAATGGTTCTGATAGCCAATGTTCTAAGATTCTGTTTCCCGCATTCTAAGTTCCCATAGCTTTATATATTCCATGGTTCTAAGACCTTACAGAACCAACATTCCAAGAAACGATGTCTCTACAATTCCGTGCTTGTTAGGTTCTAAGATGATTGATAGGAAACTAAAGTCCTAAGATTCTATGACGAAGCATTGTATGGTTCTAGGATTCTACTTTTCTAACACCGTGAGAGTCAATGACTTCCCTCTCTCAGCCGTCATGGGGAAATGGAAGGTGGACCCAGAGCTCTGGGGCTCTAGTTTGCCCCAGGACTGGTCTTTGGCAAGACTGTGATTGGTGAGATTTAATACATACCAGTCCACCCTCGTTATTCTCCTTTCCCCAACAGGCAGCCCTGCCCAGTGGCCCCACACTTCCACCGACAGGCTCCTTCTGCCCCTAATGCCCGCCTTTCCCCGGGCAGATCTCTGCCTTCTGGCACAGACTGTCCCTCTTCCTCTTTATCAAACTGTCCCCAAGTTATCCCAGCTGAGGAAAGGATCCATCAGAGAACAAAAGAATTTTAGCATCCGTAATGCTGTTATCACTCCCCAAGCCACTGTAGTGTGTGTGTGTGTGTGTGTGTGTGTGTGTGTGTGTGTGTCCTTCAAAGTCTCAGCCCAGAGGAAGACAGCATGACAAACTGAACCCTGCACCCTGTGTGAGCCTGGATAGCTGACCCAGGTGAGATCATCTCTCAATCATTACTCATAAGACTTTGAACTAGAATGAAGTTACCAAAGAATCAGTTTCAGAGCAGCCGCTAGGTAGTACAGTAGATAGAGTGCCAGATCTGGATTCAAATCTAGCCTCAGACACTTCCTAATTGTGTATGTAACCCCGGGCAAATCACTGAACTTCCATTGAGTAATCCTTACCCCTCTTCTGCCTTGGAACTGATAGACGGTATTGATTCTAAGGCAGAAGATATCAACATAATTGATCATATAAACAACAAAATTAGTAAAAAATCATATGATTATATCAAAAGATGCCTAAAAAGCCTTTGATAAACTGCAACACTCATTCCTAATAGAAACACTGGAAAGTATAGTAATAATGGAGTTTTTCTTAAAACGATAGAAAGCATCTACCTAAAATCATCAGCAAGTATTATTTGTAGTGGGGAGAAGCTAGAAACCTTCCCCGTCAGATCAGGAGGGAAACAAGGATGCCCATTATCACCGATATTATTTAACATAGTATTAGAAACACTAGCAATATATGGAAATAGGTTTTGAAGAGTGATACATGTAAAACTCAATGGAATTGCTCATCGGTTCCCAGAGAAGGGAGAGAACATGAATCATGGAACCATAGAAAAATATTCTTAATTAATTAACTAATTAAATGAGAATTTAAGATTAATTAATTAAAAAAGAAACACTAGCAATAGCAAAAAGAGAAGAAAAAGAAATTTGAAGAATCAAAATGGGCAAAGAGGGCATGAAACTATTTCTTTTTGCAGATGGCATGATGGTATACATGGAAAATCCCAGAGATGCAACTTAAAAGGTAAGTGAAACAATCTAAGATGGAAGGCAAGATTTAAAAAAATGCAAAACCTTAGCTTGGAGCCCCCACTCACTTATAAACCCTGACACTTTTTGGAACTGACTATTTCAACAACTCAGAGCCCAGACTATAGATCTCCAAGGATAGAGACTGTACTTTCTCTTTCCTTGTCTCTCCCCTGGGGAAGCTGGAGGTATCTTGGTGTCAAAGTAGACAGACACAATTTGAAGTCAAGAAGACTTGAGTTCAAATCCAGACTCAGATACTTACCAGTTGTGTGACCCTCACTGAGTCAATTAACCTCCATCTGTCTTAGTTTCCTCATCTCTAAAACGGGGGTAACAATGGCACCTACCTTCCAAAGTTGTTATGAGGATAAGATAATTCTCACAAAGTGTTTTTAAACCTTAGAAGGCTAGATAATTGCCAGCTATTATTCTTTTTCCCTTCCATCTTCTTTAGGGTTTTTTGGTGGTTTGTTTTGTTTTTCAATATTTTTTGTGCCATAGACTCCCTTACCAGTCTGCTTAAGCCTATGACTCCTTCTAAAATAATGTTTTTAAATGTATACAATAAAATGCTTAAGATCACAAAGGAAGCCAATTATATGAACTATAATATATAATTATACTGAATAAAGATGTCATTTTTTCCCATCTAAGATCAGTGACCCCCTGAAACGGAATCCACAGAATGCCCCCCCCCCAGGACCTTGGGTTAAGAACTCCTAATCTAATGGAATGTTCACTAGACCTGGAGTCAAGAGACCCTGGTTCGAATTTCTATTTCTGACACATTCTTGCTGTGTGACCTTTAACAAGTTGGTGCTCCTCTCTGAACTCACTGGTTTCATGTATAAAATAGGGATCAAAATACTGACCTCCCAGGGCAGTTCTGAGGAAAGGGTTTTGTAAACTCTAAAGTGCCATAGAAAGGAGAATTCTTTCTCCTCTTTCCCCTCCTTGGGGACCTTCCGAGAGGCCCAAACAATGCTAAAACCCAGAATGGGGAGAGGAACGGAAAGGAAACCCCTGGGGAAGAAGCTGCACAGCCTCCACTCTGGCATTGCGACTGATCTCAGAAATTGCTTCAGCCTCCGTCTGGGAGGAGTTATGGATCGAGTGGGTCAGAGCAGGAAGGAGCTGATGCTTCCTCAGGAATCCCCCAAATCCCTTCCTGAAAGGCCCCAGGATAGAGTTAAGGGGACCAATCAGCTCAGTGTCAGGCTGAGCCTGTGGGTTTAGCAGGAGCGGAAGGGGGGATCGTGGAAAAGGATTTCCTCGGTCTCATATAAATAGAAATATTTCCATAATTTTCAATGTTCAATTAGAACCTTACTTGCAGGATTTAAGTTAGCCACTGCTGAGCAGGAGACAGAGACGGAAATGCATTCCTTCTCAGCGCCCGTCTCTGGGGGCTCCTCAGGGAGAGCTCCCCCAAGCTGGCAGGCTTAGGGCAGGCCCCATGGCTCCAGGAGTGTGCCCACACCTTTGGGCCTCTAAGATCAACGGGCGGTTCTACCCACAGGCCTGTCAGAACTACAAAGGAAACTCCACCCAGGCCCAGGCCAGGACCAGGAGGGAAAGTGAATTTCCATTCAAGGCTCCAGTTTCAGTAAGCGTCCAAGGGTGTTGTCTTTTAATAAGTCTGGGATGGAAACCACTTCCTCAGCTTGAACACCCTCATGCCAGGAACATTGGTTAAGGGATTGATGTCAACCTGGAGGGAGGTCTTGAGTGGTGGCCACAGGAAGCTAGGCTTGGCCCTGGGCGTTTAAAGAATAATCTATCAATAGTCTTCGATGGGAGCTGAGAAAGAATGCTGGGCCCATGTACGGATGATCCAAAGGTGGAATGATTCATCGACACGTCAGAAGCCGAGTTTGGAATCCCATGTCTGGAATCCAAATGTCTGGGATGTTAGGCTCCATGAAATAAGATGATACCAGGATAAATGTAAAGAATCACAACCAGGTTCAAAAAATCAACTTTCTAAGTAAAGGGTATGATGCATAGAAAGCAGCTTTGTTTGGGTTGGGAGGAAAACCTGAGGGTCTAAGGGGACCACAAATTCAATTGCTGTCTTTAGAAAATTTAGGCTTGATATAAGGAAAAGCTTCCCAACAATTACAACTGTCCCAAAATAAGAGGGACTACTTGAGGAGATAGTGGGTTCCCATTGCTTGGTGTCATTAAGCAAAGACTGGATGGCCATCTCTCTTGGATGAATTGGAACCCGAGCCAACAGCTACAAATTGGATTTATTGGTCTCTGAGATAACAGGTTAAAAATGAGGATCTTGGCTCATGAGTCTAGAAGGATTCTCTGAGGTCATCCAATCCCTTATTTCCCAGTCCATTGTATGGATCACAGAATCACTGATTCACAGACTCAGATTCGGATGGGAGCCCAAGGACCATCTTGTCCAACCAAAGCCTGACCAGAGCATCACTATTTATCTGCTCAGCACATGGTCATCCAGGTTCTGCTGCAACCCTTCAGTGATGAGGAACTCGTCACCTCCCAAGATAGCCTTCCGCACAATTTTGGTGGTGAAGAACTATGCTGCTGCCCCTGAATCTGAATTTGCCTCTTTAAATTGTAGTTGCTTGTCACCTGCCTCATTTCCCAGTTGAGGCTATGAGTTCCCTGAGGGCAGGGATCCAGCCCCGTTCATCTGCTCCCATTCAGCACAGATCCCAGAGGGCTTCGAGAAGCTGGTGCCTCCTGTGTGCATGCTGAATTAGATAGAATCCAACTAGTCATTTTTCAAGGGATTCTGCATCCAGTTCAGTCAATTGACCAAGCAAGCTTTCCTAAGATTCTTTAGTGTACCTGGCCAGCTCCATCCTAGGTCCGTTGGGAGTAATCATAGAGAGTTTCCACATTTGCTTGGGTTGCTTTGGCTCCCATCACCAAACCAGGATCAGGAGGACTTGGTGAGGGGCGAGGATGGGGGTGTCCGAGATTTCTCTAAGTGCTTTGTTGGCCCAGAGTTCTGGCTATCCACTATTAAGAATAACCTCACAGCCTACATACATCAAGAACTAAAACACCAACTTTTCCCAGAAACCCAGCATTTCTGGAAGGAAGTCCTCCTTCCATGACCCACCAAATGTCCCTCAAACCAGGGTCCACCACATTCCTTTACCTCTGTCAGGGCCCCAGACAACCCTCTAAAGCTCTTAGAGGTAGAACAGCCATCAACATTGAGTCTTTTCAGTTGTAGGTGACTCTGGGGAATTTTCTTGGCAGAGATATTGGAGTGGTTTGCCATTTCCTCCTCCAGCTCATTTGACAGATGAGGAAAGTGAGGTAAAAAGGGTCAGACTTGCCCAAGGTCACACAACTAAGATGTATCTGAGCCTGAATTTGAACTCAAGTCTTCTTGCCCTAGCACCCTATCTTCTGTGTCACTTTGAGGTAGAGCAGATACAGATCTGATTTAGTAGAAGGAATTCCATCAGTGGGATTTCTCTCTACTTATCATCATCATCATCAATGTTCTAATACATTCCTAGGCCCTTCTTGTCATAATAGAATGTGTTCTCCTTGTTACCCCGTTACCACAATAATAACCAATATTTATTTGATATTTTAAGGTTTTCAAACTCTTAGCACTTGGCACATAGTAGGCACTTAATAAATATTTGTTGATTGATTGATGTGTATTATTCTCGTCTGAGCTTCCTAATAACCTGGTAAGTGCTGTTACTCTTATTATCTCCCATTTTACAGAGGAGAGAAAGGAAGGAAGGAAGGAAAGAAGGAAGGAATGAAGAAAGAAAGAAAGAAAGAAAGAAAGAAAGAAAGAAAGAAAGAAAGAAAGAAAGAAAGAAAGAAAGAAAGAAAGAAAGAAAGAAAGAAAGAAAGAAAGAAAGAAAGAAAGAAAGAAAGAAAGAAAGAAAGAAAGAAAGAA
>NC_058133.1:30131484-30156442 GCF_016433145.1 Gracilinanus agilis | reverse complement strand
AAAGAAGAGAAGGGGGGGGGAGAGGGTGAGGGAGAGGGAGGCAGAAAGGGAAAGTAAGTTTGTAGGGGCAGCTAGATAATACAATGGATAGAGTGCCAGGCCTGGAGTCAGGAGGACCTCGGTTCAAATGTGACTTCAGACACTTCCTAGCTGTGTGACCCTAGGCGAGTCATTTAACTCCAACCGCCTAGCCTTTGCCCTTCTGCTGAGAGATATTACTAAGGCCGAAAGTAAGGGTTCAATGGGGATGGGGGAAGGGGAAGAATATTTGTAAAGTGCTTTGCAAACCTTAAATGTATTACACTAACTCTTACTAGTACTAGTGGACTTGAGCCTTGGGTTTGAATCTCAGCTCTAATTAAAATGTTAAAAATCAATTCCATTTTAAAAATAAAGCTTCCCATCTCAAACGCTTTTTAAAAGAGGGAGCGCCGCGGAGCCTGGGTGAGCCACCCCCTCTTCCCTCTGGATCTCATTTCTCTGGCCGCAAAACCGAAGTGCCCGTCCAGGTGGGGTAGCCCAGCGCCCCGCTCTACAGACCGCCTGGCCGGAGGGGAAACGCGGCTCTGCCCTTAGAGCCTGGGCAGCACGAGGAGGGCCGGAGCCGCGTTCCCAGGAAGCCTCGGGGTATTTCAAAGCCCGCCCCCGCCCCGGTCCCCAAGCCTTGCCCCGCCTCCATCCCAGACTCTCCAGCCTCCGCCAGCCAGCCCAGGGCAGGCAAGAGCCCCTCAGGACGGCGGCTCGCCGGCTCGCCAACTTGTCGACAGGTCAAACGGCTGCCTGGGCGAGGGCAGCCTCCCTTCTCTCTCTCCCAGAGAGATTTTCTTCCTAAATCAAAACCAGGGGCCTGTGCATCTGGCGGCGGCGGCTTCATCTGGGCCGGGTTAGCGATTTCTCAATGAAGGGCGCTCTCGGGGCTCGCCGCCGCCGCTGCCCTGCCCGCTGCTGGGAGGGGCGGGGCCGCCGGAAGGAGGGGGCTGGCGGGGCGGGGGCAGGGCCGAGTCCTCGTGTCGCCGCAGGATTCACACCATTTCCCTTTTGGATGCGCTCCTTTCCTCAGCAGGGAACTATTAGGGAAATGCCCCGAAAAATGACTTTCCCTTTGAAAGTGTCTAGGAAGAACAGCTTGAGCTAAAGAGCGTGTCCAAAGGGGAGCCCCGAACCGCCGCCGCTGAGGCTTCGCGTTCTCCCGCAGCCCTGAGCACCCCCGAGCTGGGTCCGACGAGCGTGTCGGAAACCCGCTGGGAGGGGCCGAAGGGAGCCGAGCCCTGGAATGTGGGCGCAGGGAATAGCGAATGTGACAAAAGCCAGTCTCCTCCTCATCGCGGCGGTCTGCTTTCCATTTGGCCCCAATGTGGTTTCCATTGCGCTACATCGCGAGAGGCTTTCAGAGACTGACGCTACACCACGGGAACCCGACGGAGAAATGGCCGTCCCAGCCGAACCTGCTTTAAATAAGGGAGGAGCGGCCAGGCTCATGTGTGGCCGCCCGCGCAGGAAAGGAGATGCCCCTTCTGGACGATGGAGAGAGGCGAGGGATGCCGGCAGCCCCATCTAGCCCGAGGGCCTGGACGAAGGGGGACAGGGGCGACCCCACAGCCACTGGAAGGGAGCAGAGGAGCCTCGGAGACCCATTGGATGGCAGAGCAGGGAGGGACCTTTGAGCAGAGAACCAAGGGCTTAGAACAAGGAAGAGCTTAGAACACAGAAAATGAGAACCTCAGAGCTGAGATGGAGCTTAGAACAGGGGATGTCAGGGCTGTTAGAGAACCTAGAACAGGAGGATGTCAGGGCCAAGGGGGACCTTACATGGGAATATCAGAGCTGTTAAAGAACTTAGAACAGGGGTTGTCAGGACTGTTGGAGAACCTAGAACAGGGGGATGTCAGGGCCAAGAGGGAGCTTACAAGGGGATATTGGAGCTATTAAAAGAGCCTAGAAGAGGGATGTCAGGACTGTTAGAGAGCCTAGAAAAGGGGGTGTCAGGGCTGTTGGAGAACCTAGAACAGGGGCTGTCAGGGCTGTTAGAGAGCCTAGAATAGGGGGATGTCAGGACTGTTAGAGAACCTAGAACAGGGGGATGTCAGGACTGTTAGAGAACCTAGAACAGAGGGATGTCAGGGCCAAGAGGGAGCTTACAAGGGGATATTGGAACTGTTAAAGAGCCTAGAACAGGGGATGTCAGGACTTAGGGAGTCTAGAACAGGGAGATTTTGGAGCTGTTAGAGAACCTAGAACGAGGGATGTCAGGACTGAGAGGGAGCTCATAACTGGGATGTCTGAGCTGTTGGAGAGCCAGAACAGAAGATGTCAAAGCTGGGAAAGACCAGAGAACAGGGAATGTCTGAGCTGTTAGAGAGCTTACAACAAGGGATGGACAGGTCTGAGAGGAAACTTACAACAGGAGATGTCAGAGCAGGGAGGGACCTTAGAGCAGAGCACCAAGAGCTGCTAGACTAGGAAGAACTTAGAACACAGAAATGAGAATATCAGAGGTGAGAGGGAACTTAGAATAGGGGATATCAGGGCTGAAAGGGAGGTTACAACAAACAGGGAATGTCAGGGCAGAGAAGAAGCTTACAGCAGGGGATGTCGGAGCTAGGAAGGAGCTTAGAACCCAGATTATAAAGTGTTTTGAGTTGAAAAGAATTCAGAAGACAGACTCCTAAGTGGGAGACTCCCACGTCCACCCAGCCTTCTGATTGTAGAAGAAAATGGAGGCTGAAGGGGAAGAAGTGACTTGCCTGTTGTCCCCCAGTAATCACAATAACAATTTAGCCTCACCGAGTGCTTCTCCTGGAGGAAGCTTTAGAGTTCGAAAAGCCCTTAAAGCTCTGAGTTAGTATTTGTGAGGTGCCACATGAAGGTTAGCTATTATTATGAATCGCAGCAGTGCACGCCTGGGAACACAGGGAACACGTAGCCTGCCCCATCCAGTAGTATGCCGGTGAATGTTTAACAACCGGATCTCTAGAAGGGAAAAAAAAAAAAATGTAGCATCAAACCCAGGTCTGTTTTAATGGCATTAGCGCTTTCTCTCTCGTTTTCTTAAGTAGACAATCAACCCAAAAGCAAGACAAGGCCAGATATTTAGTGTTTGCACATTTCCGAGATGTGAATACTGACGCTGAGCATTTACCCGTGGACTTTTGAGCTAGTCCAGCCCCGGCTGATGGGACTTTAATGAGACAGAGGAAAAGGAAAGCGAGTTCTCACTCTTCAGGGGTCCCCACCCCCTCACACTCGCTCCTCACATCTGGTACAGCCCCCTCATTTGACAAGTGAAAGCCCTCAGGCCTGGGGGCTTTAAGACGTGGGTGGGTGGCTGGGTATTTCTAGGAGAAGCCTCCTTGAGGTAAGACCTATGCAAAGTGGGAGGGCTAGGGACCCCTGTAGGGGCTCCAGGAGGCAACAGAGTCCCCAGGACACAGGGAGGGTTCCAGAAGGCAGCCAGGGCCCCAGCACACAGTAGGGGCTCCCTTCTGGAGGTTCTCTAGCAGTTGCAGGGGGCCAAGACTTGCCCAGTGTCACACAATGGTCATGATGCCAACATACACTTAAGACTGCTTTCTTCATAAGGTGTGAAGGGCCCTCCCAGCCCTGGTCTTCTGCCTCGAAACCTCCAGGGAGTTAGTTCCACATCTAGAATTCAAAACCAGCTCCTGAGGTGCCTTGGCACCAAGGCCAGAGCTCCCTCCCCTGCCGCAGACAGCCTTATCCTTCCTCCCAGTCTCTAAGGGCCGCTTTGTGCTCTATTCAAACATTGAGGTTTTTGTCAAATCGGCTCCTCCTCAGCCTTTGGCACCTTCCTTAACTGGGGTTTCTGAGGCTGAGCTCCTGCCACCAGGTACAAGGAAGGAATCATTGGGCACCAGGCCCAAGGCCTTCCCTCCTAAAGGAATGCTGGTCAGCTTCCTCTCCCCTGGGGGCCACTCCTACCTCTTGGCACCTTGCAGCTATCCATCTCCTACAGGTGAAGCTCTGGCTCTGGAGTCAGAGGACCTGGTTGAAATTTTATCTCTGGTAGGATAAGTACTGAGAGACCTTGGGAGAGTCATTTCCTTCTCCCAAGTCCTAGGCTCTTCCTCTGGGCCTAGAAGGCAGGACTAGATGGCCTCTGAGGACCTTTAGGGGTTTAGATTTGGTATCTCATTGCCTTTTTGAGCCCCAGATTCCTTCTTTGTAAAATGACGACTTGGGACTAGATGACTCTGGGATTCTTGCCAGCTCTACATCTCAGATGTAATGATGCCATGACCAGGGATCTTGGGGTTGGGCTCGTCTGCTGCCATGGAGGCTGATGGGAAAAGGCTGGACCTAGTCCTGGGGGTCGTGCTTCACCTGGATCATCCTTGGAGTAGAGTGGAGGTGGTAGCTGCTGCCTCCTCCCCCCAAGCTTGAGGAGGTCCTGAATGTGTCCAACCTAATCCTAATGGCCATATTCTGACTCTTTCCCCCACATTCCCATGAACTCCATTTGCCTTTTCCCATCCTCCGACGTTAGCTCTGCTGGGTGAGATGAAACAGGACCCCAACACAGGAAGCCCCAGCTAGGATAAGCCCACTTTGACCACCCCACCCTACCTCCCACCCCCTCCTGCCTTCTAGGAGGTCATTCAATTAAACAGATACCCTCATCTGGTGGAAAGAACCATGTACTCCAAGTGAGGACACTTCCAGTAAAAGATAGCTTCTGCTCTTCACCTGGCATTCAACTTGGTCTCCAAAACCCGAGTCTTGGTTTCTTCATCAGTAAAATGGGAACAAGAATCCTCGGGTTGCCCAATTCCCATCGTGGGGAATGTTTGCCAAGAGACTGGAAGACCTAAAGGAAAAATAGGATCTTCCATCATGATCCATGCCTCCACCAACCAAGCTCCTCCAAGTTGACGTTGAGCTCTGGCCAACTCGGCCAGTAGAATTCCATTCCATTATTATCCTTAGACTGTACACGCCTTGAGGGCAAGAACTGTCTTTCTTATTCATGCCCCCCAAACTTAGCACAGTGCCTGGCACATAGTAGACATCCAACAACTGTTTATGGAGCAGAGCAAAAGCTCTGGAAACCCCTCCTGGCACCGAAGGCCCTGATTACAGGCCAGAGTCTGGCAGCACCGTTTTCTGAGTTAGGAGCGGTTTGTCACCAGGCTGGTCAGAGGATGATGAATTTTTCAACCACAGAAATTCTACAAGACCAACTAGGAAGTCGTAGAGGGTTTGGGGAGGAAATCCTGGCTCATATATATATATATATATATATATATATATATATATATATATATATATATATATATATATATTTAGATTTAAATATTTTATTTTTTAAGAAAAATTTTCCATGGTTACATGATTCTTGCGTTTACTTTCCCCTTCACCTCCCCCCCATCCAATACACATTTCCACTGGTAATAACATATGTGATGAATCAAGACTTACTTACATATTACTGATAGTTGCATTGGTGTGATCATTTCGGGTCTACATCCCCAACCATGTCCACATCAACCCATTTGTTCAAGCAGTTGTTTTACTTCTGTGTTTCCTCTCCTGTAGTTCTTCCTCTGAATGTGGGTAATGTTCTTTTCCATAAATCCCTCAGAATTGTCCTGGGTCATTGCATTGCTGCTAGTACAGGAGTCCATTACATTCAGTTTAACCACAGTGTATCAGTCTCTGTGTACAATGTTCTTCTGGCTCTGCTCCTTTCACTCTGCATCAATTCCTGGAGGTCTTTCCAGTTCACATGGAATTCCTCCAGTTTATTATTCCTATGTGGCTCCCTAAAATATTGAGATGCTATTAAGGAAGGCTCCAGATGGCTCTAGATGAGGGGAGCTACTGGGCAGTCAGGCCCTTCAAATCTCCTCAGAATCACAGGACATCCCAACGGGATGGGTCCTCTCCCAGGGGCAGCCAAGCTTCCCAGACCCAAACAAGAAATCTTTCTCTACATTATTCTTGACAAGGGGTCACCCAGCCTTTGTCTGAGAGGCTCCAGCGAGGCGGATCCCATCAGCACCCGACATAGCCCATGCTTGGCTTGTTTACCTTTGATTGTCCCAACATGTAGCTATTAGTTCAATCAATCAATAAAGATTTATTAAGGGGACAACTTAGGGGGCTCAGTGGATTAAGAGCCAGGCCTAGGGACATGAGGTCCTGGGTTCAAATGTGGCCTCAGATACTTCCTAGCTGTGTGACCTTGGGCAAGTCACTTAAGCCCCATTGCCTAACCCTTATCACTCTTCTGCCTTGAAACTAATATTGATTCTAAGACAGAAGGTAAGTGTTTTATTTAGAAATAGATTTAGATATAGACAAAGACATAGATATAGGTATAGGTATAGATAGAGAGATATAGATGTAGTTATAGATATAGATATAGATATAGATATAGATATCACTTGCTAGGGGTTAGGCACTGTACTAAGCACTAAGGATGCAAAAGGAGACAAAGATAGAAAGTTCCTGCCCTCCAGGAGCTTCCACTCTAACAGCTGCCTCTTTGGCTTCTAAACCCATCTCTCCTGGCTCAAGCAATTGGAATGAACTTAATGCCTGCTTCATGCTGGGCCTGTCTCTGGGGATACAAAGACAACCCCAAGACATGCTCTGTCCTCAAGGAGTTTACATTCCATATGTTCACAGTCACAAGGCTGTGTGGTGCCGTGAATCGAGCTTCAGAGAATGGGGGGCCGAGTTCAAATCTCAGGCCTGGCGCTTGCTACCTGGGATCTAAATGAGGATTCCCTCATTTGTAGAGAGAAGGGGCTGGATGAGATGGCCCCTGGGGTCCTTCTACCTCTTGGGCCATCGTCTTAGAAGCAGAATGTGATTGGGGGAGGCAGGAGGGAGGGAAGCACTCAGTTCCCCAGGAGAATTTTTGGACATAAGAGGGAGGAATGAGAGGCACCAGGGCATGGAGGAGGGTCGGGTTTGGGGGAGAGATGGAGTGTTCTGTACAGAGAACAGCAAGCAAACCAGCTTAGCCAGAATTCAGTGTCTGAGGAAGAGGAGGCAAAAGTGTAAGTAGCCTGGAGGGCAGGTGGGAGCCAGATTGTGAATAACTTCAAATGCCAAACAGAGGGATCATCTGATGTCACACTAACAATCATGGAGCAGTAAGGTGGTGCGGTGGATAGAGCGCCAGCCCTGGAGTTAGGAAGACCTGAGTTCAAATCAGGCCTAAAATACCGACTAGCTGGGTGGCTTTAGGCAAGTCACTTAATCCTGTTTACCTCAGTGGTCTCATCTGTAAAATGAACAGAAGAAGGAAATGGCAAAGCACTCCAGGGTCTCTGCCCAGAAAGCCCCAAACTGGTCACCAAGAGTTGGTTGGACACAACTGAACAACAACAGTCAGGGGGAGCCATTGAAACTTCTCCAGCAGGGTAATGGCATGATCAGACCGCACGGAGGATAGCGAGAAGGATGCAGGGATGCTATCATAGTAGTCTAGGCAACAGATGCCAAAGGTTTGCCCTGGACTGGCGCCATCTTGAATAGGGCGTCAGTGACAGATCTAAGAGTTTCGGGGGAAGATAAATGGGCGCCACTTGAGCCAACTCTCTGCACAGTGGCTGGAACATGGTTTAATAAATGCTTTCAGACTGATTCACTAGAAAGGGAGCCGAGGATGACGTCTGGACCCCAAACTGGGCTAAGCAGGAGAATGGTGGCCTCCTAGATAGCCAGAGGGAAGTAGAGAGAGTTTGAGAGGGAAGACAAAGAGTTTGGTGCTGGACACATTGCACTGGAGATGCCCTGGGGACGTCCTGGGGAAGCGAGGACAGAGATGAGCATCAAACATCTCCCCTCCCGAAGATTACTTTCTAGCAGAGACACACAGACCTTCTCATCCCCTGCTCTCCCACCAGACCTCTATTTTTATTGTTGTTCAGTCGTTTAGTCTAGCCTGACTCTTCATGGGGTTCTCTTGGTGAAGATACTGGAGGGGATTGCCATTTTCTTCTCCAGTGGACTAAAGCAAACAGAGGTGAAGTGACTTGCTCAGGGTCCTACATTTAGTGAGTATAAGAGACTAGATTTGAACTCGGATCTTCCTGGCTCCTAGCCCAACATTTTATCCACTGAGCCACGTAGCTACCCCTCGGTAGAAGATCCCCAACCCAGACACAAAGAGAAGCATGATTTCAACTCTGCAAAAATGACTGAAGCACCGATGTACAGGTCCGGCAGCCACAGGCTGTCAAGAGCTCTGGTTCTGAGGGCAAATAGGCCAAGGTCCTAGAGGGGCTTTTCTGAGGGTGGCCAGAGCCCCATGCTAGGCACTAGAGTGGGAGGACTGGGGGAGAAACAAGAGGAAAAGACAGTATGGTGCAGGCCTAGAGGTATTTGCTTGTGTTTGGGAACCCAAAGCATCCTGGAGAGAAGGCATCCTAGAAAGCCCTGTGGACAGGAGTCAGGAGCCTGGAGCCCAGGCCAAAGGGGCAATCCCATTGCTAGTAATAATAACCATGTGAGGAGCCGATACCATCCTCTTCAGGTACCAGCTGGAAAAACGGCCTCTTCGCCCTGTCCTCCTGCCCAGAATTCTAGCCCTGGTCTTGGGGCTCTCTCTTAGGCTGTCACCCATGGCTAAAATGCTCTCCTCTTGGACACCTGATCTTAGAATGCCTTCTAGGCTGTGCTTAAATTCCTTCTCCTCCATGAGGCCTTTCTTTTCTCTCTGTCCTCCTTCCCCACCATAAAGGTTATTGTTATTATTATTATTAGGCTAATTGATTGAATGCTGGAGTTGGAGTCCGAAAGATCTGAGTTCAAATCCTCCTCCAGACACTTACTAGCTGTATATTCTTGTTATTCAGATTTTTCACTCATGTCTGACTCTTTGTGACCCCAATTGGGGTTTTCTTGGCAGAGATACTGGAGAAGTTTGCCATTTCCTTCTCTGGTTCATTTTACCTATGGGGAAACTGAGGCCAGCAGGGCTAAGTGACTTCTCCAGGGTCCCACAGCTAATAAGTATCTAAGGTCAGATTGGAACTAGGGTCTTCTTGACTCCAGGTCCAATGTTCCGTGCACTATGGCACCACCTATCCCTTGACCACACCAGTTGTGTGAACATAAATCACTTAACCTTCCAGCCTTAGTTTCCTCTTCTGTATTATGGGGATAATTGTTGCTTGCAGGACTGTGGTGAAGCTCAAATGAGCCGATGTTATGTAGAGTGCTTGTACCTCTATAAACCCTAGCCTTTACTATCATTGATTTTTAACCCTTACCTTTTGACTTAGAATCAATACTGTGTCCTGGCGCCAAGGCAAAGAGTGGTCAGGGCTAGACGACGGGGATTAAGTGACTTGTTCAGGCTCACACAGGGAGGAAGTGTCTGAATCCATACTCGAATCCAGGACCCCCCATTTCTGGTCCGGGCTCTCCATCCACTGAGCCACCTACCTGCCCCCTATCATTTATTTTACTTTTTCTTTACATTTTCTTCTCTTTTTAAATGTTTTCCATGGTCACATGATTATTTATGTCTCCCTCCCCTCTCCTGGAGCTGACAAGCAATTGCACTGGGTTAGACCTATCATTGGCTTTAAATATATTTTGTATTTCACCATTGGTGAGATGTTGACATATTGCAGGATGGCATAAGAAATTAAATGGAAATTTTCTGAGTGTTTTGCTCAAGTCGCAGATAACACATGAAGGCCAGCAGATGACACAAAATTTCCCTGATTTTCTGCATGAAATCCCCCTTTTAAGAAAGGCTGCCCAGTGATTCTGGAAGCTATTATTTTGGTTTTTTGAGGCCTGGCCTTTCCCGTATCACCCTAATCTTTTTTGGATAAACACTTCATTTCAGGCTGTCTACACATACAGCTGTTTGGCCTGTATTGATAGATGGAGAAGTCAGATGACTGGCTTCAGGACTGCACCGGAGCCTGCCTGGGGAGGGTGTGGGGATGGGAAAATAGGGACCCGATGAGAGGAAAGTCTTCCTGGCCTTCAGGGCTGGATGAGGAACGATGGGGAAGGGGCAGGAAGCTGCAAAGAGGCCAGATCCAGACTGAGGCAAGGAAAAGCTGCCAGAGGGCCAAAGCCCACTAAGAGGGCAGGAATCCCCCAGGATGGATGGCCTCGGGCCCAGGCTGACCCACCACTAGTCAGGTGCCTCTGAGGTTTCTTCTGGATCAGTTATCCCAGACTTCGTGGGAAGTAGGATGATCAAAGTGGAAAAAATGCCAAATTAAAAGCCATTGAGCATTTATTCAGCACCTGCTGCATGCCTGGCACCATGCCAGCCACTGGGGAGAAAAGGAGCTGACCCACTTCTGGGTAGAGAGGTGAGGGGGCAAGGATTTAGCATAGACCTCCTCCCCTTCTCCATACGCCAAACAGACCAAGAAACTCTCCATGTTTGGCCTCTGCTGAGTTAGACTCAAAGCCCTGAGTGACTCCACAGAAAGTTTTCTTGAGTATTTGGAGCCAAAAGTCCATTCCTTATAGTCATTCCAGGGAGATTCTCTCTTCAGAGAGTACACGGTATGTCCCATCCCAGGGTCTGGTCTCAGAGCCTTCCCAAGCTGTAGGACTGCCAGAGCCTGGGCTCCCCTGGCAGAGCCTCCAGGACCCCAGATATATCTGAGGGATCCTAAGCATCTCATGAACAGCAGTTCAGACATCTTTCACCCTTCTGTCCCTCTGCCTCTGGGAAAGGCTCAGAGGATGCAAATCATAGGATTCAGAACCCGAGGAGGCCTTCAAGATCATCTAGTCCTGGCCCCTCATTCTACAGAGAAGGAAACCGAGGGAAATGACTTGTCCAGGGTCACACAGCTTTACTAGTAAAAGATTTGGAATTGGAACCCAGGTCTTCTGACTGCTAATCTTATGTTCTTCCACTAGATCAGTGGGATGGGGAGGGAGAGAAGAGGGAGGTGAGGGAGGAGAACAGAATTTGGAATTGGAAAAAGCCTCATCTAACCCATCCCTGAAATGAATTCCTCCTATCATATGTCTGTTGAGTGGTGATCTCGGACTGGAAGTGTTCCAAGGAGGGGGAGCTCCCTGCCTCCCAAGGTGGCCCCTTCCACCAGGATAACTCGTTTATCTACACATCAAGGCTAAACTTCTCTCTTTGCAACTCCCACCATTGCTTCAGGTTGTGCGCTGGGAGACAAGAGTGGAGGGAGGGACAAGGGGGGTGGGGAAAGAAGGAAGGGGGTAGGTGGTGGGACTCGTAGGCAACTCCTTGAATCTATGGCTAGAAGAAAAGTGCCCCAAGCCCCACCCCTACCCCACAATGGTCTTGTCTTGCTTAATAAGTATTACTGAGTTCAGCTGGGCTGGGCTGATCTTCCGTCAAGACACAGGGTTGCCTGCCAAGGCTCAAGAATCCCTTCCTTGCAGATCTTGGGCTCCATTGGTGCCACTCCTGAGAGCAGACATCTGTAAGGGACAACAGTAGAGCTGGCTTTGAAAAAAATCTGTCCAACACTAATGCATTGCTGGTGGAGTTGTGAATTGATCCAACCATTTTGGAAGGCAATTTTCCACTATGCCCAAAGAGCTTTAAAAGACTGTCTGCCCTTTGATCCAGCCATACCACTGCTGGGTTTATACCCCAAAGAGTTCATAAGGAAAAAGACTTGTACCAAAATATTTATAGCCACGTTCTTTGTGGTGGCAAAAAACTGGAAAATGAGGGGATGTCCTTCATTTGGGGAATGGCTGAACAAATTGTGGTATATGTTGGTGATGGAATACTATTGTGCTCAAAGGAATAATGAACTGGAGGAATTCCATGTGAACTGGAAAGGCCTCCAGGAATTGATGCAGAGTGAAAGGAGCAGAACCAGGAGAACATTGTACACAGAGACTGATACACTGTGGCACAATTGAATGTAATGGACTTCTCTACTGGCAGCAATGCAATGATTCAGGACGATTCTTAAGGGACTTATGAGAAAGAACACTATCCACATCCAGAGAAAGAACTGTGGGAGCGGAAACACAGAAGAAAAACAATTGCTTGAACACATGGATTGATGGGGACATTACTAGGGATATAGACTCTAAGCCAGTGATTCCCAAAGTGGGCACTACTGCCCCCTGGTGGGTGCTGCAGCAATGATGGCAGTGATGGCCACAGGTGCATTTATCTTTCCTATTAATTGCTATTGAAATTTAAAAAAAAAAACTTAATTTCCAGGGGGCTAAGTAATATTTTTTTCTGGAAAGGGGGTGGTAGGCCAAAAATGTTTGGGAACCTCTGCTCTAAGCAATCACCCTAGTGCAATTATCAATAATATGGAGATGGGTCTTGATCAATGATACATGTAAAACGCAGTGGGATTGCATGTCAGCTATGAGGGGTAGGGTTAGAGGGGAGGGAAAGAACATGAATCATGTAACCATGGAAAATATTCTAAATTAATTAAATTGAAATTTTCAATTAAAAAATTCTGTCTAAGCTTTGGTGGGGACAGTGTAGACAGGGGCTTGGAAGGGCAGTGAGCAGGGAGCTAGGAGCTCTCTTTCTCCTGGAATTCCATCCCTGTCACTAACTTAAAGCAGGGCTTTGGGAAAGGAGAAGTCCCTCCCTAGACCTCAGTTTCCCCATCTATAAATTGGGCATCAAAACTCTTGGCTTGGCTCTTTTGGCAGATCTTTATGAAGCTCAAGTGAGCCAAGGAATGGGAAAGCACTTTATGGTTTTAAAAGTCTGATGCCATACAATATTACAGCCCTGGCTCAAAAACCTGTACTGGCTCCCTATTATCCTCTGGGCAGGAAAATGTTTTCTGCATACATCATACTCTAGGAAGATCCCTTTTGATGGTTCTTTAGAGGATGAATGGAGTAAGTAAAGACTTTTGGTAGAATGACCAACCAGAAGGTTACTGCAGCAGCCCAGGAGTGAAGCTAGGAAAGGCTGAGCCTGTATAGTGGCAGCATCGGGGGCTAGACGGGGACAAATCCAAAGAGAGGCTGGAAAGTAGAAAGGACAAGACCCGAAAACAGATTAGATATGGGGGGGAGTGAAAAAAGAATGAGGAACCCAAGAGGAAGCCCCCTGAACAGGAACAGGAAGTCCAGAAGAGTTTGGGGGAAAGAGAATGAGTTCAGATGTGCACATGTTGAACTTAAGCCTTGAACAGGACATTCAGTTCAAGACGGTGAATAGGCAGTCAGAGATATGAGCCTGGAGGTCGAGAGAGAGGTAAGGACTGGATAATCTACGAATCACCTGCATAGAGATCACAACTGAATCCATGGTTTGTGCCCACTCTCCCCCAGGGGCCAACTCGAATTCTGAGGGAGTGTGAACCTCAGGTACATTCTTTCTCTGTCTTTCTCTGTCTTCTCAGGAAATATCCTCTTGTAAAAACTAATTGATGTGAATTGGTTAAATAGAAGTAGGAAGGGGGCAGCTGGGTGGCTCAGTGGAGTGAGAGCCAGACCTAGAAACAGGTGGTCCCAGGTTCAAATCTGGCCTCAGACACTTCCTGGAGGTGTGACCCTGGGCGAGTCACTTAACCCCCCATTGCCTAGCCCTTACTGCTCTTCTGCCTTGGAACCAATACATAGTATTGATCCAATATGGAAGGTAAGAGTTTAAAAAGTAGAATTAGGGTGCTGATCCCTATGGTGTCAATAACCCACCAAAATGTCAGGGTGAGTGGGTGGCAGACAGTCACCCCATTGTCCTTCAGGGCTTTTCCTAGAATTCCTAGAGGTGATAGAATTGGCCTTGCTCTGAGAGAACAAATCTAGTTAGAGTAATTATATATGTTTAGCCTGGAGAAAAAAAAAACAAAAACTTCCAGTGGATGTTATAATGACATTCAAGCACCTTCTGAAGGCTCGCCAGGTTGAAAGGGGATCCTTCAACCGTGTTCTGCTTGGTCCTTGAAGGCAGAGCCAGGAGTAATGTAGGGGAGCTTCAAAGGGGCCCATCTAAGTGGGTGTTGAGGAGGGGATGGGAGGAGAGAAAGCTACCTGGGGGTCAGCAATGCCCCTTTGTAGAGTGATTGGATGGCCCCAGGGGATGGGGGTGGGGATGGTAGTGGCAGTGAGCTCCTCCTCCCTGCAGAGGGTAACTCTTAATATAAATTGAGTTGGAGGGTGCCTGGAGCCCCCTTTGCCTAGCCCCCTGACCGCTCTTCTGCCTTGGAACCAATATACAGTATTGTTTCTAAGATGGAAGTGAGGGCTTTTCAAGAAACAAAAACAAGCCAACCAACCCTAAACCTGGGACTTTGATTTAGAAGATAATCATGCTATGTATTCTGTGCCGGTTTTAAAAAATCCATCTCTTTACCGCCATTCACAAAAGGAATGAGCTCCTCCCTTCAGTTAGTAGCTCCCCCATCTCTGGAGGTCTTCAGACCCCTGAGGTACAGTTTGGGGAGGAGATTCCTGTTCAAGTATGAGCTGTCCTCGATGCCTCTCAGGACCCTTTCCGTTGAATCTGTGGCTTGAATCTGTGTTTGTCCAGACCCACAGGAGGAGCCAGACCCCTGCCCATTCGCTGGTGTCCTGCCTTCTTTCCCCTTCTAGCTAATCCTGCCCCCTGGCCTCAGTGGAACATCCCCTCTCTGTCCCAGTGGGAGAGTCTGGGCCTCCGGGCCGAAGCCCTTCCTCTACCTGCCAACCTACACACACACGTAGAGAACATCCTGTCTTGGATGCCTGGAGAGGCCAAAGATAACTTTTCCCCCAGCCCAGAGCTGAAATCCATCCCAGCCCCCCGAGTTAGTCCAGGGGATGAGGCAGCCTCACGAATGGAGGGGGAAAGAGAGAGGCCACGTCTCTCACCCTCCCCGTGTATGGACAGCAGAGGACTCACAGGGACACCAGGCCGGGGGAAATAAAGTATTAGAAATAATAAGCAACACATTCCAGGCAAGGCCACAGAGGGAGCTGCCGACGGTGGGGAGCCCTCCCTGCTCCTGCTGAGGCATGGCGGTTCCTGCTACACCCCAAGCCCCAGGGCTGGCCCAGAAGCTGAACTCTCTGGACTACGAGGGATTCGGACCTCCTCTAAACAGAGAACCTGACGGACCAGAGGGGTCTGCAGATAAGGCTTATTCAGCAGAGAGCACTTGAAGCGAGTCCCTCTCAGGGCCTCAGTTTATCCTCCTGTAAAACACGGTGCCTGGAGGAGAGGAGCTCTAAAGACATTCCTTGCATTCCAGCATGGGATCTCGTCCTGTGAGTTCTGGCTTTGTTCCTCGGTAGCTGAGTGACGTTGGACAAGTCTCTTCCCCCGGTTTGTTTTTCTTTCTTGAAAAGCCCTTACATGCATCTTAGAAACAATACTTATTTATTGGTTCCAGGGCAGAAGAGTGGTCAGGGCTAGGCAATGAGGGTGAAGTGACTTGCCCAGGGTCACACAGCTAGTTTTGATCCCAGGACTTCTCATCTCCAGGCCTGCTCTCGATCCACTGAGCCTCCAGCTGCTCCTTGTTTTTGTTTTAAATGCAAAAAAGCATCTATTTTTTCCTTTTTTTTTTTAATACCAAGAATAGTCTCTTTGTGGTTCTGAATGACCAGCAATTACAGTTGCTAGACTCAAAGGGTATGACGTGAGTTTCTCACTGTTCTGCCATGAATTGCACGGAACATGTATTAGCGATCTGTCGTCTTGCCAACTTAAAAGTTCCTCGTGGCGAAGAAGGATGCTACGTCATGAGCAGAAAGTTTGAGAACCACCCAGGAAGTGTGAAGCCCACTTCTTAGAGGCAGCTAGAAGCTGAGTTCAATCCGTATGTCCTTTCCTGCTTGCCTCCACGGTGGAATGGCTTCTCTTCTGTCTTAGCCTTACAAGTTAGAAGATAAGTCCAGCCAACACGCCAGGAATCTCCAAACCCCACTGCGTGCCTCCCTGGTCCGCCATCCCCAGAGAGCTCCGACATCTGCTGCTGAGGATGAAGCGGGAGAGAAATCCCATGAAGAACTTGACGAGATGCCGCCAACCAGGTCGACACAGTCTGCTGCCTGGTGATTTTAGGGTGAAATTGGAGAATTCAATTACAGGAAAAAAGAGAGAGAGAGAGAGAGAGAGAGAGAGAGAGTGTGTGTGTGTGTGTGAGAGAGAGAGAGAGAGAGAGAGAGAGAGGTGAAGACACTTGCAGACTTCCTCATAATACACAGACATAAAAGATAGTCTCTTAGTTTTGGGTAGTAACTACTATTCTAGAAGCATGAGGTTTTTGTGACTGCCTCTTACCCTTGGTCTGCCTTCAGGCTTCACCTAAAAGATTCCCCTTTCCCCCTCTTCTATCTGATTGCCTGGCAACAGGCTTGTGGGTCTGCTGCTGTTTTTCCAGCAGTTCATAACTATGCTATGATATACTAAATAAAGCACTTTTATTCAGTGCTTACTTTGGCAACACATATACTAAAATTAGAACAAAACAGATTAGCACGGTCCCTGCCCAAGGATGACACGCAAATTCCCATTCCATTCTTTTTAAAATTGTATTTGTATAGTGTTTGAAAGTTTAAAAACATTTCNGAGAGAGAGAGAGAGAGAGAGAGAGAGAGAGAGAGAGAGAGTGAAATCTGGCTCAGGATCAACAAGTTAAAGAAGTCCAAAGTCTGCAGATTCCTCAAAGCCTCGCACCTAGATATCATTGAGAAGAGTGTTAGAAAGGGGAGATTTGGAAAACAGCAAAGAACATAGCCATTCCCAAGAAAAGGAAGAAAGACATCGACTGTCTCAACAATCAACAGGCAAGAAGCAACTAGTTATTGGTGTGGGATTGATGTACAAGGTGGCTCTCTAGGAACAGGGAAACTGTTTCCCTAGAGCCAAGGTACAAGTGAATACCAGATTAGAACCAGACAGTCGTGAGTATTTATTAAGCTACTACTATTCACCAAGGCTCTGGAGATACAAAGATAAAAGCGAGAGAATTCCTGGCCTCAAGAGGAAAAAAACGGAAATGAGAAGGTGACGTTGAATATCATTATAATAGCTTTGTTGACTCTGGAAAATGGGAAATGGATAAAGGTAAAGATATTGATTCTATCAGCTTTTTAGAAATCTTTATCTTTCAACTTAGAATCAATATTAAATGATTAGTTCCAAGGTAGAAGAGTGGGAAGGGCTGGGCAATTGGAGCTAATTGATTTGTCCAGGGTCACACAGTTGGGCCATATTTGGACCCAGGACCCACCCCCCCATCTCCAATCCTGGCACTGTAACTACTGAGTCACCCAGCTGCCTCTCTATTAGCTTTTTAAATAGGAGTTTAGCCGACTTAAGGCAATTGGAATAGAGAAGCCCAGAAAGTGCCTTAACCAGCAAACACTTCATTTCTTTGTCAATGAAAGAGACAAAACAACACTACTGGGGGCAGCTGGGTGGCTCAATGGATGGAGAGCCAGGCCTAGATGTGGGAGGTCCTGGGTTCAAATCTGACCCCAGACAAGTCCTAGCTATGTGACCCTGGGCAAGTCATTTTACCCCCATTGCCTAGCCCTGACCGCTCTTCTGCCTTGGACCCAATACACAGTATTAATTCTAATATGGAAGGTAAGGTTTTAAAAAAAAAGTGACTGCCTCTAAAGCCTACTACCTGTGTGACTCCAGGCCTCAGTGTTCTCATCTATAAAATAGGGTTAATTCAGCCTTTTTCTCCTACCTCAAAGGACTGTTAGGGAATTCAAAAGAGATTATTCAGGCCAACTGCTGAGCAATCTTCATGAAATTATAGAGAAATGTCAGTGATTAACTTATCCCTCTCTATCAACACCCATTTTACAGAAAAGACCACTGAGAGGAAAGGACTTAGCCCAGGTCAGACAGACAGTAATAAGAGTGAAGATTCATGTCAGGAGCCCTGAGTTCAAATGCCAGTTCTCAGAGTCCAAATCCCTCTTCCAGCACTGAATGTTACGCCCACAATGGGTGGATGAGAGTGAGGGGCAGATACAAGGGGCGTATCCGTTCCCTGTGAAGCCAGCGGCCTCTCTAGCTCCCAGCCTCCTCAGAGACAGGGGAAAAGACGCAGAGAAGTGAGCTGTGCAGCCTCCCAACCCTCCATAGACATTTGGGAATCAGCTCTGGCAGATAGAAGTGAACCACAAACACAAGGCAGGACACCCCCCCCCCCCAACCTCCCATTCTGTACCGACACGAGGGCTCCTGTTTGACTGGGGGGTGACAGAAAGCAGGCTGGTCCCTCGGCCCCCAGGGCGATTTATGGGAGCCTGGGAGGAGGACCCCAGCAGACTTCCCTCCATTCATGGAGCCAGGTGGAGGGCCCGGAGCATCCATCATCCCTGACAGCTCCGTCCAGCCTCAGTTTTGCCCTCCACGGCTGGGGAAATCAATCACCTCGGCATGGAGAGGGTTTGTGGGAAGCTACCTGGGGCTCCTGGTCACAGGAAGCGTCCGAGAAGTAGCAGGCGGCGAGCCTCACTTGTCAGGGATGCTCTAGTGGTGGGGGCCTGCCCACGTCCTGTTGGATGCACATCCTCTGAGGTCCCTGACGGCTCTGGAAGGCCAACAGCCGGGGGATTCACGAAAGAAAGGAATCCTATAGACACGAACAGGCAAAGAAAGAAGCTTCAAAGCTCTGGGAACAGCCTCACACGCCTTCCCGAACCAGCGCTCGGCTCTCCGAGAATCGGGCGATTGGCACCTCACCACCAAGGAGAGATGGCAGCAAATGGAGGGAGCCACAGAACCCCTGAAGGAAAGGGACCTTCCAAGGACTGCAGAGCTGGATGGATCCCGAGGACACTGACCCCACAGGGAGCTCACTGGCTGTGGCTCCCATGGAGTCCCTGACCGTGAGAGGCTCTTCAAGCCCTGGCACTTTGGGAGGTTCAGGGTTCTAGTCCATACACACAGCCAAAGGTTTGCATTTGGGGAACAAAATGGAGAGAGCTCTGGCATATTTAACTATTGAGCTGGAGGTCCATTCCGAGCCCCCACCAGCATCCATGTGGGATAAGAGAAGCCTTGGGGAGAAGTCCGCTGATCCAAGGAATGGATGTCACCATGCTTGGTGAAGGGTGGCGAGGATGCCTGCATGCAGTGTGTGAATGGATCTGCATCGTGATCCAGGGAGGAGGCCTGAGTTCAAAGCCCAGCTCTGACCTGTATGAATAATTCTATGGCCTTTTCCCTTTCAAGCTCCCATGTTCCCATCTGCCCCAGGGGCTCCTTGGAGGGCTCTCTCTCTCCTGGAAGCTTGTATGACCTCAGCAGCACCCGGTGCGCTCAGATTGAAGTAAAGAGGAGGACAGTCCATGGGAGCAGCCGGGTGTGTGAATCCCGACAGTAGAACCTGGCAAGGGAGGCTGGGGAGAAATCGGAGCAGGTCTGGCCCTGCTGTCTTGTTCAGTCATTGCCAGGAGTGCCCTTAGCCTACGATCCCACATCAGGAAACCCAAAGCACCCCCTTCTGAAAGTTTGCAAAATACTTTACGCGATATCTCATTTCATCCCCATAATGACTTTATGAAGCGCCATTATTATCCCTGTTTAACAGATGAGGAAACTGAGGCAGACCGTGATTGAGGAAGGACTTGGTGACTACTCTTCTGGCCACACTGTGGCTCCAAGTGTAGAGGGATGAAATACGGGGCTGTCCTAGGAAGACCCGTGCAGGGAGTGGTGACCCGTGTGGGGAGTGGTGCCTTTGGGAAGTGCCTGGCTGAAAGCTGGACCCTTGCCCCTTGTTACTAACCTTAATTAATTCAAGTTTAAGTAAATGCTCTTTCCCTGACTCTCATATTCCTCCTGGCCACACTCCTCTGGATATCCCTATTACGTCCCAGGAATCCTTTCCTCCTGGAAGACGGAATCAGCCCTGAAACTCACCTCATCCGTACCCTCTGCCCCGGGATCCCCCCTAATGGGAGGGCAGAGCAGAGAGCTCCTCCTAGAACCTCCATGTGAGGAGGACACTCAGGCCGTCCATCTCTTCATTTCCCATCCAGCTGCATTCCTTCCTATTTGCCATCATGTCCAGGCACTGGGGACTTTCTCTACCCTCCCTACCCTCAGAAGGACCTGAATTAGAATCCTGTACCAAACACTTCCTAGCTTCCTTTTGGGGGTTGTCTTTCTCTATTTGATTGTAAGCTCCCCGAGATGGTTTCTTTTTTATGTTTGTGCTTAGCACACAGTAGGCTGTTCATAAATGTTTATTGACTGACTGACTAATGCTACATCATTCATTCTGGCTTGATTCAGGGAGATGCTGTGCTCATGGTTTTGTTTTCATATTTGTGCTTAGCACATAGTAGGCTGTTCATAAATGTTTATTGACTGACCTATTGATATTCCATCATTTATTCTGGCTCAGTTGGGGAAGATGCAGTGAAGATGGGGGCTCTTGGCCACCACATGACAATAAACAATTAGACTTTGACCACAAAGGGCCCTGAGGTAGCCCCAGGGGGCAGGTTAGGGGCTCCAGGGGTTCTAGGTAAAATGGACATCTTAGAACTTACCCTTCTCATCCCTCAGGGTTTTTCTGGGGGAAATGCTTGGTAAATTTTCAAAAGCCAAGGAAATGGAAGTTGTGGTTGTTATAAGAACTTCATGGTTAACGAAGCGAAAGGAACCATCACAGTTCCTTCTGTGACTGCCTAAGGGTGGAAGGCAATAGGGAAGGTCCCCAGGGTGGCTCCCCTGAAGAAGCTGGAGTGGTTTCCGGGTCTTTCCCCCCCTTCTTTCTGGTAGCACTGGTGGGAAACATTTGCTCCTCCATGTCCTACCCAGACACATTTTTTTTTTTTTATCAGACACTTAAGTGAGGCACTGGAGAGTGGGTGCTTGATGGGAAACCAGTGGCTTTCCAAAGCCAGTTACCAGTGAGGGGGATGAGGGGGAGTCTCTGCAGCCAGGCAGGCGAGAGGGGATGGAATTCAGCAGTCGAAGAGTGATCATCTGCTGGGGCTCCGATCCCGTTATCCTGGCCGGGCCCCCCCCTTCCCCTCTTTGCCCACCCTCTGCCGCTTCTGAGGCCAGTTTGGAGTCTGGGGTGTGGGGAGTGGGCAGGAATCCCAGCCCCGCGGCTTGCTGCCACCCTCCCGATTCCACCTTGGACCGATCCCTTCCCTGCCTAGACCTCAGTGTTCTCCTCTGGACGCTGAGGAGGAGTGGCGATGAGGAGATGCTCTGAAGGGGGCTTCCAGCTCCAGGACGGCGCAGCTGCAGGTCTAACTGGCCAGGAGCCAGGCTAGGAGGGAACCTCATCGAGGGTGACATGGCCAATGGAAAGCCAGGGCCCGGGGCTCTAAGAATGAGGCCAAGAGCTTGGGCAGGGATGGGGGGATAATATTCCCAGGCAGAGCCAGGGATAGAAAGAGTCCTGGGTGTGAACTCAGTCACGGGCTGTGTGGATTCTTGAGCTGGGGAGGACCCAAGAACTCTAATGGCCCATCACGGAGGCCGCAAGAGAGCTAAGCCCCTGAAGGTGCCTGGATCTCGGGGGACCGGCAAGAGGATGGGATAGGAGAGACCCGAATTGGGAACCAGAGAATTTAGACGTGGAAAAGACCTTCAGGGCCACTGAATCCATTGCCCTCATTTTACAAAGGAGAAAATCAAGGCTGGAACCCATTAACCCTATCTGTAATCCTAATTCTAAGTCTTTCTAAGTGGAAGCGTCTTCAGAGGCTGTGTGATCCACGTCCCTCACTTTTCTAATCCTTTGCTTTTGAACCCATTTTCCAGAGGAAATTGAGGCCAGAGAGATAGGTGAAGATTATCCAGGTCGTAAGTAACAAAACTAAGATTTGAACCCATGTTCATGATTTGAAAAATCCAGACTTCTATAGACTGTTTTGGGCAGCTGGGTGGTTCAGTGGATAGAGTGATGGGCCTGGGGTCAGGGAGGCTCAACTTTCTGAGTTCAAACTCAGCCTTGGACAGTTAGGAGCTGGGTGAGCCTGGGCAAGTCACTTCACCCTGTTGGCCTCAGTTTCCTCGCCTGTAAAATGAGCTGGAGAAGGAAATGGGAAATCACTCCAGTATCTTGGCCAAGAAAACCCCAAGTGGGGCCATGAAGAATCGGACCCAACTGAACAAGAACAAAGCAGACTGGGCCACGCTCCAGGAGATCTGGGTCTGAATCCAAGTTCTGACATCTCCTGGCCCTGGAATCCTAGTCTAAATCATCTAATGGAAATAATCAAGTACGTTTCCCACTACTGTGGTGAGATCACGCTGTAACCCTCGGCGCTCTCCAGGTGTGTTATTAGTGTTGTTGTTGTTGCTGCTGTTGTCAGATAAGGGAAGGTCTCAAAGTCAGACACAGAGTGGCACGACGGCAAAGACCTTCCATTTGGGGAGGAGGATCTGGGTGGCGACATGGGGCAAGCCACTGCTTTTTGACCCTCAGTTTCCCCGTCTGTAACATTAACCCAATGGGACTCGATGCTTTCTAAAGTCCCTTCTAAGGCTTTCTGCAATGCTGAGATCCTGGCTGCAGAGAGAGAGGCTGGCACGTCCCCTGCCCTGGCACTGCCCCCACTGAGTGAGAGATGAGACTTGAAGTGTCTGTTTTTTCTCTTAGGAGACAGCCCTTCCAGACCAGGCCAGCCAGGCCCAGAGGCAAGCCTGGAGGAAGGGAGCTTGGCTTTGCCACCCCCCCCACTTTTTCAGGGTCTTTGCCAACCAGGGGCCCTCTCAGGATCTCAGCCTCTGGACCCGAGGAAGTGGTCAAAGGGCCATGGAACACCACAGAGGCCTGGGAGGATCAGCGGGGGCCAAGGACAATAGGGAACCCCGCCAGGAAGGAGAAATCAGCTGGTGTCGAAACTATGTCAAGGGGAGGAGGATTGGGAAAGGGGGCTTCCCAGAAAAGTCTGGGAAATTCGGGGAAATGAGATGTGGCCCGAAGCCCCTGCCAGTGACTTCCCGAAAGGCTGCTCCCAGAGGCTGGCACTTCTGCCCCGACATCTCTGAGGTCTCTACCTGGTTCTGGTTTCCAGAGCCTCTCTCGTCCCAGAGGGAGGGAGGGGAAGAGAGCCAAGATAAGTGCTCCCATCCTACAGATGAGAAGCCTGAGGTAGAGACTTCTCTCAATCCATACCGGAAATCTATGCTTAGCCGTAAGCCCCTGGCAGCAGGATAGGGTAGAAAGGACTTTGCTAGGGATGATGAGATGGGCTCCCCACCTTCTGCCAGCGAGGCTGATTCCCCAGGCAGAACAAGGGCCCGGTTTGGACCCCGACTTCCCACCTTGCTTACCAGGCCTTTGTTCTTCTTCTCTTTCTTCCTTCCAATTTGGGATGGGGAGGAGGGAAGGACAAGGTAGCAGAGGGATAGAGAAGGGGAAGGGAAAGACCATCACTGAGGTAGCTTTAAAAAAGCAGGAAAAAGACCAGAAAGGAGCACTAGCCAGCAGGACAGCTTTGAAAGCTCCAGGGTGAACTCAGCAACTTTTTGAAAAACTTTACCTTCCATCTTAGAATGAAAACTATGTATGTTCCAAGATAGAAAAGCAATGGGAGTTAAGTGACTTGCCCAGGGTCACACAGCTAGGAAGTGTCTAAGGCCAAAGTTGAACTCAGGACCTCCCATCTCTAGGCCTGGTTCTCAATCCACTGAGCCACTCATCTGTCCCCTCCTTATCAACTTTTAAGGAAAAACAAACTTTATATAATAGAGATCTATGGTTTCATGTGTAATCATTCTCTTTTATTGTGGAAATGTCTCTTTTATTTAGCATTTGTTAGTTGGCCCAACTCCCTAATTTTATTTTATTTTATTTTTAACCCTTAACTTCTGTGTATTGGCTCCTAAGTGGAAGAGTGGTAAGGGTGGGCAATGAGGGTAAAGTGACTTGCCCAGGGTCACACAGCTGGGAAGTGTCCGAGGCCGGATTTGAACCCAGGACCTCCTGTCTCTAGGCCTGACTCTCAATCCACTGAACTACCCAGATGCCCCCTCCAACTCCCTAATTTTAGAGGGAATTCATTGCCTCATAGAGCTGGTAGGGTCCTTAAAAGTCAGTCCCCTCATTTTACAAATGAGGAAACTGAGCCCCAGAGAGAAAAAGTGATTTGCCCAGGTTCACAGGAAGCAAGCAGCAGAGCAGGGTTTCAGCCTTGGGTTCCTTGATCCCAAATCTCTCACTCTTTCCATTTCCTTTTAACTGCCAAGTGACTGGCTCCAGATCATACTGGTTGTAAAAATGAGAGACAGGTTTTGAACCCAGGTCCTCTAACTCCAAACTCTAGATTCTTTCTACTCTAGTCTATCCTGTGTGTTACCTTTGACTTGGAGTTAGGAGGCCTGGCTTCACGTCCCAGTTCTCCCTCTAAAACTGTAAAGTCTTACCCTTAGATTTTTCAAAACGTCACTTTTTAAAGTACAAGATTGGGGGAGGTTTGGCTAGAGAGCAGTTTGTTTGAAAACGATCTTGTGGGCTGGGCAGGCAGCTAAGTGGCTCAGTGGATTGAGAAACTCAGAGCTGGGAGGTCCTGGGTTCAAATTTAGCCTCAGACACTTCCTAGTTGTATGATCCTGGGCAAGAGAACCCCCATGGCCTAACCCTTACCACTCTTCTGCTTTGGAACCAATATTTAGTATTCATTCTAAGATGGAAGGCAAGAGTTTAAAAGAAAAAGATCTGGGAGTCCCAGTAGACTGCAAGCTCCATAATAGTCAGCTGGAGGAGGTCAGGGATCTGGAGCGGCAACCAGCTGCCTCTGGATTTCATTCTGGATCCTTGAGGAAAGGATTTGGCTCTAGGATAAACACTGATGTGGGGGGTTTGGTGAGAGGAATACCAAGTTAACGTCCCCTATAGGTACCCTGCTTCTACAGGCCACCCCAAAGAAGGCTGCCAGGAAGTGAGAGACTGTGAGGACTGAGCCCTGACAGATGCCATCTCTGGCTGGCACAGTTCTGAGCTCCCAGGGAGTCTGCTGTGAGCAGGGAAGAAACAGTCCTGCGGACACCAGCAAGCCCAGAGCCAGAGGGCCAGGCTAGAAGAGGGCTCCTGGGCTG
>NC_058133.1:30123984-30128984 GCF_016433145.1 Gracilinanus agilis | reverse complement strand
TGCGCCTCCGGGATCCTAGATATTATTTTGAGCTTATTTTGCATTGACTTCCTCCTTCTCAATACATGCTTTCCCAGGTGTAGAGACGGGAAGTCCTGGGTTCGAATCTGGCCTCAGACACGTCCCGGCTGTGTGACCCTGGGCAAGTCTCTTAATCGCCATTGCCCAGCCCTTACCGCTCTTCTGCCTCGGAGCCAATGCTCAGTATTGCTTCTAAGAGGAAGACGAGGGTTTTAAAAAGAGAATTAAAATCCTCGCTTCCCCTCCTCTCCCCAGCCCAGCCCCGGAGAATGGACGTTCGCTGGTCAGTCAATCGGCCGACACGGATTAAGCGCCCACTTTATTTCAGGATACAAAGAAGAAAAGGACGATCCTGGACCTCAAGGAGCTCCCTGGAATGGGAAGACGAGAGGACCTGAAAGGTTGGGGGCGGGGGAGGAGGGAGAGTAGAGGAGGGGGCCGAGGCTTGTGCAGAGGGGCTGATGGGAAATGAGTCCAGCGGGGAGGAAAAGTCGGAGCCCTCTAAGGATGACTTCGCCCAGCAGCTCCGCTGGGCAAGGGGGCGTGTCAGAGAGGAGCCCGTCTCCATGGTGATGAGATTGCAGGTGACGAGTTCATCCTCGGGAGGCTCCAGGTGCGCGGAGCACCGCATGGGATGGGGAAGACGGTATCGCTGCTGGCTCTGTGTGCCCAGAGCACACGGGGGACATTTAATAAGTGCTTACTGGGATGGACTGGACAGAACAGAGACTGGCCAAGCTGGAAGCCCACCTCGGAGACTAATCAGCCTCCCTTTCTGAACTAAGGAGCCCCTTAGTGTAGCAACAGACTGTCCTTTCCCCGCCCCGCCCCGCCCCTTTAGTTCCCCACCACATTCCTCCATCTCCTCCCCTCGGGCCTTGCTCTTCTCCGTGGCTGAGGGCTGGCAGCCAGGCTCTCCCTTTCTCTCTGTAATTTTTCTCCTCCTCATCACCTGAACGGGCTCTCGCTCCCCCGCGCTACGCTGCTGCCATCTGCTGCCCAATGTCACTCCTGAATCCCCGGAAGAAGGCGCGGTGCTTGGCTGAGGGAGCACGAAGCCTTCATCCGGGTGATAAGGAGCCTTTCCCGACCCCTGAGGCTCTCTGTCTGCTGCTCTGAACAGCCTCAGTCCTGCGGGGGAAGGAGGCAGCCTGGGGTAGGTGCCACTGCGGGCGAGCTCCAGGGGTGGGGTCTGTGACTTGACTCTGGTACTTCTTAGCGGGGCGACCTTGACCACAAGCTCTCTCTGCTGCCTCAGTTTCCCCATCTGCAAAAGGAGGAGCAGCTCTGAACGGAAGGGTCTCCAAACCTCCTCCCACGCCAAGCCTGGTATCCCCTGCAGGTCTATGATCTGGCCAGGGATTTCACAGGAGGCTTTTCCCTTTTATGGAGGCTTTGGACCTGGCCTCCTTGGTCCCATTCTTCCCCCATCCCCAGGCTCATCCCATCCTCACCATCTTGCATTGCCTTTTCTCCCTAGTAGTACCCACTCATTGATTTTCCCTTTATCCAATCCTGGCCATCCTTCAAGATTCACCTTCATCCTGCCTTCCTCCTCCAGGAGGTCTTCCTTGACTACCCCAAACTACATGGATGATGACACTGAGGAGGAGGGGGAGGAGGAAAAGGAGGAGGAGGGTGTATATTTCTATAATACTTTATTAAGCAGCAAACTAGTGTGAGAGGCTTGTTGGCTGACTGACTGGCTGACTGAGGCAGAACTGGAACCCAGGTCTAAGTCCTTGATTCCAAGTCTAAGTATCTTTCCACCACAACAAGCTGATGCCTCAATGTAACTGCAAATCCAAGATCTCTAGAAGGGTTTAAAAAGCAGTGTGGACTTATGAGAAAGAGCGCTCTCCACACCCAGAGAAAGAACTGTGGGAGCGGAAACACAGAAGAAAAACAACTGCTCAATCACATGGGTCGATGGGGATATGATTGGGGATGCAGACTCTAAGCGCTCACCCTAGTGCAAATGTTACTAACATGGAAATAGATCTTGATCAATGACACACGTAAAACCCAGTGGAATTTTCTCTTTGGCTATGGAAGGGGGGAGGAAAGGATATGAATCATGGAACCATGGGAAAATATTCTAAATTAATTAATTAAATAAAATGTTTCAACCTCCCCCCAAAAAATAAAATAAAAAGCAGTGTGGTATAGAGAGGTTGGAGCCAAGGACCTGGAGTCCAGAAGATGAGGGTTCAAACCCCACCTTTGACTAGCTGAGTGTCTTTGGGCAAATCTCTGGGTCTTCATTTGTCTGTGCCTCAACCTCCTTATCTGTAAAATGGGGGAAGGGGTTGGATTTTATGTTCTCTGAGGTTCCTCCTTCATCTAGACCTATAATCCTATGGTTTATTCATTTATTTATTTATAACCCTTACTTTCTGCCATAGAATCAATACTAGGTATTGGTTCCAAGGCAGAAGAGGTAAGGGCTAGGCAATGGGAGTTAAGTGACTTGCCCAGGGTCACACAGCTAGGACATGTTCATCTAACTGCCCCCCTTACTTACTTTACTTACTTAAGGTAAGTAAATCAGGGAAAAGGTAAGCAGACCGAGTGAATCTGCATCATCTCCTTCACTGATTTCACCCTGGAATGAGCCAAATGTATCTGGAAAAGATTTGGAAGCATTTAGAGAGTGACATGCCCACCTGCAGATCCATCAGAGTGTGAGAAGGGAGAGAGGCAGCTGGGGGATGTCATGACTTAGAGTCAGGATTGGAGCAGTTCAAATTAGAATCTGGACCAGTCAGTTAACCTCTGCCTGCCTCAGTTTCCTTATCTGAAAATGGGCTAATCAGAGCCCCTTACTCCCAGGAGTGTTGTAAAAATCAAATGAGATAATGAATGCACAGTGCTTTACAGACCTTAAAATACTATACGTGTTGGCTGCTGATTGTGATTATGACACTAATAATTATTATTATTGCAGAGCCAGGATTCCAGCTCGGACTCTCTAGCTCTGGAATCACAGGCTCTGAAGGTATTCCAGGTACTTCTCAGCCCGGAGAATGTGGCAGCTTTCAAAGACTTTCTCATTTGTGCACACATTTGGCTCCTGCTGTATGGAAACTTGTGCCCAGAGCAGCAGAGCCCCCATGCATGATGCCTGGCTGCCTGCAGGAGCTCTCACTGCTTCCCTCGTGCTGCACTGAATGCCCAGGCTCTCCTGCCTCTTGGCAAAAGCCCACCTACTCTACGTCACATCACTGATGTCCCATGGATGTCTTCTGTCCTGACTCAAGAAAAAGGACAGAGGGATTGGGCACCGAGACACCAAGATCAAGTTTGAGAAAGGCCATTGGTTTTCCCTTTCCATGACCTTATTCAGTCAAGCTCCTCCTGGAGACTCAGTTTCCTTCTCTGTAAAATGGACCTAAGCAGTTGTATTCTATAGTGGAAGAAGTCACTGAGTTTGAAATTAGAGGGGATGGGGGCAAATCCTAGCTAGGATTTTCCTGATTTTATAAGTGGGGAAACTGAGGCTCAGAGCGGCTCATCTGCATGACATTGGTGAATTTTCATGTTCTCAGTTTCCTCCATTGTAAAATGTAAACATTGGACCAGAATTATTTCTAAAGTTCTTTCCAGCTTTAGATTCTGTGATCTTCGCTCTAGCATAGGGCTCTCACCTGCTGCAGAGAGTAGCAGATGTTTTGGTCTTGGAGTCAGGAAGACTTAGGTTCAAATCCTACTTTTATGTAACACCTACTATGTGCCAGGCACTGTTCTAAGTACTTTACAAATATTATGTCATTTGAGTCTTATAACAGTCCTGCGTAAATTAGGTGCTATTAGTATTCCCGTGTTACAGATAAGGAAACTGAGGCAGGTACAGGTCCAATGACTTACCCAGAGTCACACAACTAGAAAATCTCTGAGGCTAGATTTGTACTCAGTTCTTCCTGACTCCAGACCTGGTCCTCTATTCACTTAACCTCCCTGAGCCTGTTTCCTCATCTGTAAGATAAATGATTGCATTCAAACAAGAATAATAACAGTAGCCAGCTCACAGAGCTCGAGAGGATCGATTGAGAGAACGTAAGGAAAGTACTTTATTGATCTGAAAATGCCATAAAGAGGTGAGCTGTTATTAGCCATTATTCATCTCTCTCCAACCTCACCTTTTACACACTTTTTAATACATTCTTTATGCTGAAATTTGGTCAGGTCACTCTTCTGCTCAAACTCCTTCCACAGCTTCCTATTGTCTAATGAGTTTCTAAACCTCTTGCCTGTCATTCAAGGCTTTCTACAATTTGGGACCCTCAAACCTTTCTATTACTCCTCCTATTACTCCCCGATATATGCCGCAGTCAATTCAGACCACTCTTGTTACTCGTAGATATCCCACCTCCATGCCTGGTCCTAACCTTGGCCATTAAATTTCTCACCCTTCTTTAAATCCCAACTCAAATGCCATCCCCTCAATCCAGTTTAATTCAACCAATCATTTATTAAATATTTATTTATTAGGTAGTTAGATATTATTAGGTATTTAGAGATACATAGATATTATTAGATATTTAGACATTAGATATTTAGAAATTATTAGATATTTTGATAGTATTAGCTCTTTAGAGATACGTAGATATTATTAGATACTTAAAATATTAGATATTTTAAAATTATTAGACATTTAGAGACATTTAGATGTTATTAGATATTTAGAGATACAGATATTATTAGATATTTAGAGATACATAGATATTATTAGATATTTAGAAATTATTAGATATTTAGTTATTTAGAGACATTTAGATATTATTAGATATTTAGAGATACATAGATATTATTAGATATTTAGAAATTATTAGATATTTAGTTATTTAGAGACATTTAGATATTATTAGATATTTAGAGATACATAGATATTATTAGATATTTAGATATTATTAGATATTTAGAGATACATAGATATTATTAGATATTTATAAATTATTAGATATTTAGTTATTTAGAGA
>NC_058133.1:30115262-30119225 GCF_016433145.1 Gracilinanus agilis | reverse complement strand
GAAGGAAGGAAGGAAGGAAGGAAGGAAGGAAGGAAGGAAGGAAGGAAGGAAGGAAGGAAGGAAAGGAAGAAGAAAGGAAGGGAGGGAGGAAAGGAGGGAAGAAAGGAAGGAAGGAAGGAAGGAAGGAAGGAAGGAAGGAAGGAAGGAAGGAAGGGAGGGAGGGAGGGAGGGAGGGAGGGAAGGAGGAAGGAAGGAAGGAAGGAAGGAAGGAAGGAAGGAAGGAAGGAAGGAGTATTGGAGTAGATAGCACTTGTCCTTAGAGTACTAATGAATCAAGCTTGGTCTGCCATGTTAGATGCTAGAATAGCTGAGAATCATGAAAGCAACATTTAGACGTAGAAGGGAAAACTTCATTTTATTAAAAAGGAAAATAGGGGCAGACAGAGGTTAAGTGACTTGTCCAGGGCCACTCAGCTAGTCAGTGCTTGAGGCAGGATTTAAACATAGGTCTTGCTGACTCCTGTATTCTCACTGCTCCCATCTGGGCCTGGATCATTTCCCTTATCTTAATGTCTAATGACCTTCGCTTAGGGATCAGCACTGAATCCACCTTCTCTTCTCCCTGTTCGCAGGTCCCAGGGAGCTCTCTTTTGGGCCTGCAGGACACAAAGACAGAACAGAGAAGGGAACAAAGACTGGGTGCCCCAGAAGGTCCAGCGATAGAGGAAGCATAAGGGAAGGGATACGAGGCCCGGAGGGACTGGGAGCCCATCAGGCTTGGGGACAAAGAAAAGTTGGGAGGCCGCACCTGCCTACAGGCACTCTGTGGGCCCAGAGACAAAGGTCCTTTGGATCCACTCCAAGGAGGAAGCAGGCCTCTAGGATTCTGGCCAAGAATAGCACAGGTAAGGCCATAATTTGGCTCCTCCTCCAAGAAGCCTTCCCAGATCACTCCAGCCCACACTGATGACCACCTTCTCAGAATCCTAAGGACTGTCACTGATAAACTTCCTCACCTGGCAACTCGTCCCACAGGGTCTGTCCTCTCATTGTCTCCCAGTGAATCAACCTCCGGAGCCTTCCCTGATACCCTCAGGCCCTCTCTCTGACCCCTCCACGTTCTGAATTACCTTCCCAAACCCTCTTCTCTCCCCATTACTGCCAAAGGTGTCATCACTCTTCTTTATTTCAGCTATTTGGATTGACTTTGGCTCTTGCCAGCCTCAGAGCTCTATAGGTAAGGGCAGCTGGGGAGCTCAGTGGATTGAGAGTCAGGCCTAGAGACGGGAGGTCCTAGGTTCAAATCTGGCCTCAGATACGTCCTAAGTCACTTCACCCTGTTTGCCTCCGTTTCCTCATCTGAAAATGAGCTAGAGAAGGAAATAGTGAACCATACCAAGATCTTTGCCAAGAAAACCCCAAATGAGGTCAGACACTGAAATGGCTAAACAATACCAATGTGCAGCTGAGAATCCTGAGAGGAGGAGGGGAAGCAGGTTGCTGGGCATCTCCGTTGGGGTTAGGACCCAGGTCTGGGCCCCCAGGCCCGGCGGAGTCCACTGGCCCCTGCCCAGAGCCTCTCCTTTCTGCCGGCTCCAGCCGACGCACATCCTTGGAGAAGTTTCCTGGTGAGTCCGGCTCTGTGTCCGCAGCAGCTCCCGGCCGGGGCCTTATCTCAGCCTCCACACGGGCACTGTGGCGGCTCCAAAGGTCACCCCATCCACCGCCGGCTGGCTTCTCGCATCTGTCAAGCCGCAGAGTCCAGGGGTGCTCTCAGCCGATTCCTTCTCAGAGCTGATAAAGGGATGCCGTCCCAGCCAGCCACTGCGAAGTCAGGGGAGGGAGGGAGCCCCACATCCTGGCCTGGGAGGCAGCAGAGTCAGGCTTGAGGCTCCGCTTAGCCAGCAACTCACGAGTGACCCTGAGCAAGCCCCCTCCCAGATGGGCCTCAGTTTCCTTTTTTTGTCAAATGAGAGGATTCGACTGAGTGACCACCAAGATGCCTCCTAGCCCTGGCGTTCTGGGTAATACTTCCTATGAGCGCTCGCTCTCCCTTCCAGAGTACAAATATTTCTAAATCCTTTCATCAACCAAGCAGTGAACCAACGTTGAATTAGCCTTTCCTAGGTGCCAGTCAGGGTGCTTTAATTCTAACGGGGAGGCTAAATACAAGATATAAAGCAGGGTGGAAGGAAGGAAAGCTGAGCCCGGAAGGCACTAGCAGCTGAATATGGGGTTAATGATTGGGAAAGACTTCCTGGAAGAGGAGGGCTTTGAGCTCAGGCTTCAAGGAAGCCGGAGCTTCTAAATCCCAGAAGATAAGAAGGTGGCAACTAGGGCAGCAAGGTGGATCCAAGGTCACCAACCAAGTTAGTGTCAGAGAAAGCTCTAGAATTCAGATCCTCTGAATCCAAGCGTAGGGCACCTTCCACGGAACCGTCCTGCTTTATACTTAACCACCATTCACCAAAGCCTGGTGCCCCATTTCTGCCTCCCCCTTCCAAGACTTTGAGTTCCCAGCAATCTAAGTCTGATCTGGGGGGCCTCCCCAAAGGGGTCATTTTCTGCCTTGTGTCATTGTCCCAGCCCAGAGTTTACACGGGGCAAAAATCTCCAAATATTGAAGCTCACGTCTTGGTTTCCCTGAGCTGTTCGGTCGTTTTTCAGTCGTGGCTCACTCAAGAATGACCCCATTTGGGATCTTCTTAGCAAAGATGCTGGAAAACTCTGGAAGTGGCAATGGGGAGCATCCCAGCATCCTCACTTTGACTAGTGAGCTGAAGGGAAGGACTGAGAGGACAGCCGGGCAGAGGATGTCAGCAGGAAGGAGCCAGGGCTCCGGGAGAGCCGGAACATGGAAAGGACAAAAAGGAAAAGATTTAGGATGAAAGCAAGTGTATTGCCTATGGGACAGGCATTCCAGAGGGCACGAAGGAAGGGATGGCTTTAGAGTAGGACCCTGAGGGGATGGATGAAGGGGATTCAACTAAGGGCTATGGAGAATAGGATTTGTAGAAAGGCAGGGACCAGGGGAAGGTTCAAGAACACCGGGATGGGGGCTGGGTGGGAGGGTGTTAATTATTGCCAAAGGAATTCAAGAAGATCAGCAACAAGCTAGAGGTCTGTCCGCAGACCTGAAGGCTCAAGCCAAAGGATCCCCAGTTAGGGGAGCTAATGGAATGGGGCTCCCCTCCTTCTAGGCAGGCAGAGACCAGGAGATCAGTGGAGGGAGCCCAGTGGAGTGGCAGCTTGCTCTGTCCCCCGAAGGCAAAAAGAGTTCTTTAAAGTAGGAAAAAGGGACACAAGCTGTCTCTTGTGAATGAGTCTGTTTATCTATGTTGTGTGTATAGGCAAGAGGCACTCCAAGTGACATTTCCAGAGGAGTCGGGCTTCTTTCTCTCCTACCTAAACTCTCAGCCGAATCTCCTTCCTTCCCAGAAGTAGGGAAACCTGTTTCCCAAGGCCCTTGCGCAGACAGTCCTACCAAGGCCACCACCTAGCATTGACAAGTGCCAGGAAAATGTAGGAGGGCAGCCCAGTGAGCAGAACATTCCTGAGATGACAATGGGGAGGTCTCAGAACGCCCCGTCCTTTAGGCTCTCCCAAGCAAGGCGTTGGGTTGGCAGAGGGGAACTGGTCAGACCAGAATGGGCCACTCTCCTCCTTCTTTGGAGGAGATACTTCCAGAGCCTAGCCCAGAGAGGTGCCATCCCTGAGCTCAGGCCTTGCTGCAGCAAAAGGCTCCAGAGCCAGACAATTCAGAGCTCCCTGTTGGTGAGAAAGGGGAACCCTGACCAGGTGAGAGAGGGACTAGGTGGGGTCTCTTTGAAGGCTATCAAGAACCTCTTTCTTTTGCCCCCTTCTATTATGGTGTCTTTTTCTCTTCCTTCCTTCCTTCCTTTCTTTCTTTTTCTTTCTTTCTTTCTTCCTTCCTTCCTTTCTTCCCTCCTTCCTTCCCTCCCTCTTTTCTTTCTTTCTTTCTTCTTTCTTTCTTTCTTTCTTTCTTTCTTTCTTTCTTTCTTT
>NC_058133.1:30107637-30115214 GCF_016433145.1 Gracilinanus agilis | reverse complement strand
CTTCCTTCCTTCCTTCTTTCTTTCTTTCTTTCTCTGTCTCTCTCATTCCCTCTCTCTATTTCTATCAGTCTTTCCTTCTCTTCCTCCATCCCTCTTGCTCATTCACTCTGCCTCTCAACCCATTTCTAGCATCTTCTCCAATTCTCCATTTGTCTCTCTTTCTGTGTCTCTCTCTGGCGTCCTGTTTCCTTCTCTCCTTCTATCTGTTTCTTCTTCTCCCTATTTTCAGTTGTTTCCCTTGGGAAGAGGAGCTCGTGCTGGAGCTGGGAGAAGAGACCAAAAGGGGCCTCTTTAAAGGATCCTGCCCCATTTCTTGGTTGTTCAATGAACCAAGATTTCCTAAGCTTTGACCCTCTGCAGGGGATCAGGTGGAGGAAAAAGAACAGGAACAAATGCCAGCTCCCTGCCCTCCCTCCCACCACCTTGCAGATTGCAAAGCACTTTCCCTCCCCACCCTGCTTAGAATATGTCTTGGCTGAGGCCTGGGGGAGTGCAGGAAGAAAGCCCTCAGCCACCTCTTTCTAGCTTGCCCAAAGAGAACTGAGGGAAGAATCGTTGCAAAGCCAACTGTGGGATCCTGAGATAGGGGGCTGCTTTACAAGTCACCCCTCCTTTCCTGATGTAGTGAGTAAGATACCACACTTGGGACAGGAACCAGGAATCTGGGTTTGAATCCTGAATTGGAGATTAACTGTGTGTCTCTGTGTAAATGATTTTCCTTCTCTGAGCCTCTGTTTCTGACTCTAAAGTGGAGGGAGATGCGATGGGGCTGGACTGGATAATCTCTGGTTTCCCTTTTGGTTCTAAAATGTCTCTGTTTGGGGAAGGCAGGAGATACATGAAGTAGGCTTTGGATATCATCTGATCTTGGGCCCACTTATTTTTCTCTCTGCTCTTGCCTTGATTTGCAGGAAAAGCATCAATAGGCGTCTCCCATGAGTTCCCCATTCACTCCTCGGAGAGTCCTGAGGCTGCTTCCCCCTGCTACAGTGTCTCTGCTAGGCAGGCAGATGTCTCATCGGGGCTCCTTTCCATGGCTACGTTACCAGGGTTAGTTCTGCCTTGAGGCAGCTCTCTTCTCTGCTGCCAGAAGTCCTCTTCTTGAAGCTGCTCCTTGGCTCTGGTTACTGCCTCAGCCTCTCTAGGGGACAGTCTGGGAGATCAACAGACTCCTCTCTAGGACCAGTTTGGCAGGAGGATGTGTTGTCTCTGCTGTCTCCCAAGGAAAAGTACTTCCACTGGGAAGTATCATGGCCCATTAGTGGGGGGGGGGGGGGGTGGAATAAGGAAGAAAAATCCCTCCACCCCCAAGGTGAAGGTCTCAGGGAGCTGATTTCTTCCTCATGTGCTATCGCCTGACTTAACTGACTTCAGAGCTAGAGAATGTGACTTGTTCAAAAGGACCATTTACAGAGTGGCCAGTCTGACTCCATCGCACTTCATAAAGGGATGGCATGCCAGCTCCCCTCCCTCACATTTCTTAAGGGCATGGGGTGGGGGGGGGAGAGGTTCCATCTTTACACCTTTCGGTTACATCTTGAGCTTTCCAGGCTTGGGGTGGAGCTGGGGTGTTCACAGCTCAATTCCCCTACATTCAGATCCACACAAGGCTTTCCAGTTTCTAAAATTCATTCTCATTCAACACCCCATTTGATTTTACAAGAGCCTGGGGAAAGGATCATTGTTGCCATTTTACAGAAAGGAAAATTGAGACAGAGAAAAAGGGGGGCGTAGACTACTAGTGAGTAAATGGAAGTCATAGTACTAGTAAGTGATTCCAAATCTTATTATTCAGAACTGGGAAGGGACTTTAGATCCCATCTGATCCAGGCCCTTCATTTTACAAAGCAGGAAACTGAGGCCCAGGTAAAGTCCCATTGGCAGGAAGAAGCTGAGCCAGGATTTAAAACAGGCCCTTAAATAGCCCTGCTTCAGGGCTCAGGCACTATCCAGGGGGCATGTTCTTGGCTCATTAAACCAATCCTTAAGCTTTGGGGAGAATTAGAAGGGTCCAGGATTCCACAGAAACGTACCTTCTAGCCCAAGGTTTCAGGAAAGACTCAGGACAGGACTAGGTACACAGTAGGTGCTTAATCAAGATAAAAATGGATCACAGCGCATTATACTAAACATAGTTCTTGACTGATGTCATTCCTCCTTGTTTTCATCTCCTGTGGACCACTCATAGCTTTTTCTTTTTCTTTTTTTAAAAAATAAAATGTAGCTCTCCCCCAAACTAGTGAAGCTTCCACTAAAACAAAGATTAAAAAATTCGGCACAACTAATTAATACGCTGACTGTGTATTAGAGCTGATGCAATACTCCATACTTATAGACCCCCACCTCTGTCCTCATTACTATTCTACAGATTCCTGTTTGGCTTTCCTAGTCAAAAATAGCCCTGAACAAAGCCCTTTCATATGGGGCCTCCTCTATCTGTCTTTCTCATGATTCTGTGATCCTTTTCTCCTCTCTTCCTCCTTCTCTCCCTTCCTCTCTTTCCCTTTTTCCTCTCTTCTTCTTCCTTTCCTTTAATCATTTATCCCCCTCTTCCACCCTGTTCTTTCTCCCATCTCTCATTCCCTTCTTCTGCCCTCTTCTCCCTCTTTCCTGCTTTCCTCCTTCACTCCTCTTTCCTTTCCTTCTCCTCCTCCTCTCTACCACTTCTCTCTCCTTTCTTTCTCCCTTCTTCTTTCTCCTTTTCCTGCCCTCCTCTCTCCCTGTCTGTCTCTGTCTCTCTGTCTCTCTCTGTCTGTCTCTCTCCCTCCATCTCTGTCTCTGTCTGTCTCTCTCTTCCTATCTCTCTGTCTCTGTCTGTCTCTCTCTTCCTATCTCTCTGTCTCTGTCTGTCTTTCTGTCTCCGACTGTCTGTCTCTGTCTCTGTCTCTCTCTTTCCTTCCCTCCTTTTGCTTGCTCTCTTCCTCCTTGGGCTGGCTACAGGGCTGAGGAGGAAGGACCCTGCTCAGCCCCACCCCGACTGTTCTGCTCTTCCAGGCAGGGCTGATTAATGATTACAGGGGTGAATTGAAGGCTGCTGGCTTGAGTCCACCTCAAAGTCCACCTTGGCCCTGACCCCCAGCGGGCATTGTGGGAGATGGAAGCAAGAGCTCAAGAGGCCACATTGAAGTCTCCCCAGGAGGCCAGAGCCAGCCTCAATGTCTACGACATCTTGGTTATCGTATCCTACTTTGTCTTTGTCCTGGCAGTGGGGATCTGGGTGAGCTTGGGCCCCTGGGGGCCAAGGGTGGACAGGAAGGAGTTGGGGGTTGGCATGGGGCCACTGATCATCTCCATCCTTCCATAGCTACAGGTCTCTTCAGTGGGATTCACAGGGGCCCTGAATCCAGTGTGAGGGTGATTTGGAAATGGGGAATGAAAAAATCAGGCTAGAATCAGACTCTGTCTTTAAGCTGTGCATAGAATGTCAGAGCTAGGAGAAGCCTTAAAGATCATAAAAACTTTTCCAGAGAGAGAAACTGAGGCCTTGAGAAGGGAAGGGACTTGCTGGGGAGCTACAGAGTGAGTCAATCAATCTATCAGCAAACATTTAGTGGGTTTCCCCCTTCCCCTATACTGGGGACAAGTAGGGACCCAGGAAGAAAAGGAGGAAGAGGAGAAAGGATCCAGGATCTCTTCTTTGATACACAAGGAACCATTAATTTGAGACAGATACCAGAAAATTAAAATATTAAACCAGGTTTTTTTCCAACCCTTACCTTCTGTTTTAGAATCAATACTAAGTGTTGGTTCCAAGGCAGAAAATCGGTAAGGGTTGGACAGTTGGGACTAAGTGACTTGCTCAGGGTCATATAGTGAGGAAGTGTCTGAAGCCATATTTGAACCTAGGACCTCTCATCTCTACACCTGACTCTCTATCCACTGAGTCACCTATTTAGCTGTTCCCCTCACACCAGGGTTTGAAAGAGAGAAGAGGAGAAAAGGTTTTGGAATTAGTGGTAGGAAGGAGAGTTCAGGAGATGAAGAAAAGCAGAGGAGGGAGGGTACTGCACATGGGGAGAAGGCATAGTCCCAATTCTGACTTGCTTCATCATTCTGCAGTATGCTGTAGTCTCTCCTACCTGGAGAGAACAGAGCAGGGCTGGGCTCAGATCTGCTCATCTCTAGGTCCTTCTTTTCCAGTCTTCCTTCCGGGCCAGCAGAGGCACAATTGGGGGCTATTTCTTGGCTGGAAGATCCATGACTTGGTGGCCGGTAAGTCTATTTCTTTCTCTGTGGCATTTTTCAGTGATGGACCTCATCCCTCCACATCAAAGGGACACCCTATGAGGTCAAATGATCCTCCTCATGTTAAGGTTTATTCTTCACCTAGCTTGGTAGCCAGAGTGTACACACTGGGGGACCTGAGGATGTGAGGTTGGGGGCTGTCACTCCATCCAATCTGATCAAATGTGTGCTTCACTCACCTTAGGGATAGATAGATAGATAGATGGATGGATGGATGGATGGATGGATGGACGGATGATGGATGGATGGATAGATAGATATGTAGATAGATAGATAGATAGATAGATAGATAGATAGATAGATAGATAGACAGACATAGATAGATAGATAGCTGGATAGGTATATAGACAGACATAGATAGATGGATAGATGGATAGGTAGATAGATAGCCAGACAGCCAGATAGATAGATAGATAGATAGATAGATAGATAGATAGATAGATAGATAGATGATAGATAGACAGATAGACAGATAGCCAGACAGATAGATAGATGGATAGATAGATAGCTGGATAGATGGATGGGTGGGTGGGTGGATGTATATGTAGATAGATAGATAGATAGATAGATAGATAGATAGATAGATAGATAGATGGATAGGTAGACAGATAGATGGATAGATAGATGGATGGATGGGTGATGGATGGATATGTAGATAGATAGATGGATGGATGGGTGATGGATGGATGGATATGTAGATAGATAGATAGATAGATGGATAGATAGATGGATGGATGGGTGATAGATGGATGGATATGTAGATAGATAGATAGATAGATAGATAGATAGATAGATAGATAGATAGATAGATAATCAGGTTTGNATAGATAGATAGATAGATAGATAGATAGATAGATAGATAGATAGATAATCAGGTTTGCAAGATCAGTTTTCTCCATCTCTTCTCTTTTTAGACTTAACACCTTTATTAGATTCACCAAACTCCCAGCAAAAATGTTTCCTCTGACTTCTTGTTGGGTGTACTCCATCCCTTGCTAAGGGCATGCTACTCTTATATTTCAAGTTTAGGTCCTAAAATCCAAATTCCATTTCAGAAAGCATCTACCTTTCCTTTTAACTTATATTGACTTAGTGTCCACTAATTGTGTCTAGACTCTGAGAGATATGAGGATGGATAAGAACCAGTCCCTACCCTCAAGATGCTTATAGTCTGTTTGGTAAAAGATAAAATAGATTCACAGTCTCTGACATAAGCCAGAATAACCGTGTTATTATGAAGGTATAAACGGAGTGGTCTCAAAGGTGAGAGGAGGGAGAGATTACTTCTAGTTGTGACATCAGACACCATCTCTCAACCTCCAAAATCTTTCCTTCTCCTCTGACACCACTGCTTGTCGATGGGCAGCAGTGATGAAAATACCACCTATGTCCCCAAGGGCTTCTGTTGCTTGTCCAGGATATCACAATCCTCAAGACAGAGGTGTGCCCTCTGTTTCTGTCCTTCTCTTTGAGTCTCTCTCTCTCTCTCTCTCTCTCTCTCTCTGTCTCTTTCTGTCTTTTAAAAGATCCTCTAACTTCCCTGTCCAGAGAACTGACATTAGAACCCTTCACCTCCATCCCTTTGGGTGCTCACCTCCCAAATGTAGTTACCCAGAAGCTCTAGCTTCAGTCCCTATCCATGACCTGTCTCCTCTGCCTTTCAGATCGGTGCTTCTCTGATGTCCAGCAATGTGGGCAGTGGCTTATTCATTGGCCTGGCTGGGACAGGGGCAGCTGGAGGTCTGGCTGTGGGGGGCTTCGAATGGAATGTAAGTGGTCCATGGAGGAATTCCTACCCAAGGCTGGGAGCTCTTGATCTCCAGGGAGCATGAATAGACATTCTAAATTTACTGGGTTGGGAAATGCTTGCCCATGCCTAGGTTCCTCTCTAGAACTCACTGTAAACTCTAGGTCCATTTAGAACATAGGATCTCGGAATATGGATCCTGGAGTCAAGAAGACACATCTTTATGAGTTCAAATCTGGCCTCAGATACTTAGTAGCTTGGGTGACCCTGAGCAAGTCACCATTGGCCTCAGTTTCCACATCTCTAAAATGAGCTGGAGAAGGAAATGGCAAATCATTCCAGTATCTCTGCCAAGAAAACCCCACATGGGATCAGGAAGAGTTTAGATATGACTGAAAATGACTAAACAGCAACAGTGAGCTAAACAGTAAAATAATCTGAGTAAAACTTAAAAGAAATATCAGGGCTATGAGGAAATTTAGAAACTGTAGCTCTCCCTCGTTTTCCTAATGGGGAGACTGAGGCACAGAGTAGGGGAGTAACTTCCCTGAGATCACTGAGAAGTTGGTGGCAGAATCAAGGCTCAGACTACACCTAGGACTCCTAACTTCTGAGCCAAAGGACTCTTTCCAGCAGACCCTGATGCTTCCCACGCAGGCAGCCACCTCCTTCACCTTTGTCTCAACATCAGCAAGAGAGAGCTCTGGCTTCACTGTTCCCTTCCCTCTGCCTTTGCCCAGGCAACTTGGCTGCTCCTGGCACTTGGCTGGGTCTTTGTTCCTGTCTACATCGCAGCAGGGGTCGTCACGATGCCCGAGTACCTGAAGAAGCGGTTTGGAGGCCAGAGGATCCAAGTGTACATGTCCGTTCTGTCCCTCATCCTGTACATCTTCACCAAGATTTCAGTGGGTAGATGTTCTCACTCGGGGCATGCACGACCCACTGCTAGGCACTCTGGGGGGAGGAGGGTTATCTGGCCTTTCCACCATTTCTCTCATTTGGGCTTCACTGCTGACAAATTATGGCCCCCACTTTAAAAATGAGGGAACCGAGATTCAGAGAAAGGATTTATCTACAGAAACATGCAAGTTAGTGGTAAGTTCAGAATTGGAACCCAGCACCCCTTCCCGCCTGCTCTCTGCCTCCTTTCTCAAATCACTTCCAGACAAGCCAGGGCCCTCTGAGAGGAGGAGGGAGGATCAGAGCTTGGGGTGCCTGAGCTGGGGTGACCCTGGTGTTGGAGCCCCCTCTTCCCTCAGGAGACTTCTCTTCATCCTCTCTCACTGCAGACTGACATCTTCTCTGGAGCCCTGTTCATCCAGGTGGCCTTGGGCTGGGATCTCTACCTGTCCACCGTCATCCTCCTGGTTGTGACAGCCATCTACACCATTGCAGGTAATGACCCTTGGAGTCAGGGAGTCAGTGGGGATGGAGCAATAGGAAGAGAGGAGGAGAGAAGGAGGGAGAGGAGAGAGGAAGGGAAGGAAGGAGAGAGGGAGAGAGGGGGGCTGTGAGAGGAAGAGGGAGAGGGAGAGGGAGAACGACAGGAAGAGAGAGACAGGAAGAAAGAAAGAAAGGAAGGAAG